>NC_073312.1:2175130-2435130 GCF_027595985.1 Sorex araneus
GCCGGCCGCCAACGCAGGCTTGAAAAGGCTGTTCTGAAAAGCCGCAGGAACGACCGAGGCACCGGGGACACTTGCCCAGAAATCTCACAAAGGCGCGAAGCTGGGGCCCGCCCGGGGGCGTGCCTGGGGGTGTCGGACAGAGGAGGGGAGGCGCGTGGAGCCCGGGCCCAGCCTCCCAGCAAGGGGCCTTGACGGCCGGCCAAGAGACTGTCCGGCAGAAGCACAGACGCGCGGGCCAGGCCGGGCGCAGCGCTGCAGGCCACGGGGCAGTGGGCAGGGAGCCCGAGTCACGTCCACCCCGCCCGGGGCGCTGGACTCACTGCGGACCGTGTCTGGGGGTGGGCGGGAGCCCCTGGAGGACGGTTGGTGCCTGAGGGCTCACGCCTAAGGGCTCACGCTCGTGCCGCCGTGCACAGTGGGGTGGCCCCGGGGCCCGCCGTGTCCGTCTAGGGGGATGCTCCCGGGACCTCAGAGACGGTGGCTGTGTGGCAGGTGCGGGGGGCGCCCACGGGGTCTGCTCTGTGCCGATGGGCCCCCGGTGCCCCCTGAGGCTCTCGGCTGCGGCTGTGAGGCTCTGGGCGCCTTTTCCCGCCAGGAGGCTTGTGGCCAGTCCCCACGGGCAGGGGCGTCACCCCCAGGACCGACGGTCCAGCTGCACCCTGGCCTCAGAGCCCAGCGCCTGCAGCCAGAGCGTCTGGCGGGCTGGGTGGGGGCCACTCCCTGGGCTCGGGGCTCCACGGGGCCAGTCTCTGGCCGCCCATAGGGCAGCCTGGGCCAAGGACGGGAGGGGGCCGGCTGCGTGCGGGGACCCCCACTCGCTGCGCTGGCCCCTGCTGTGCCCAGGTGCGGGAGGCCTGGTCGGGCGTGGCTCCGAGCGCGCCCAGGTCTGGGGACCGTGAATGGGCTCGGGGCCAGAGCTGACCCGCCTGCAGCCTCTGTCTGTCCCCGGGGTGCTGGGAGGTGGGACGGGGGTGTCAGAGGGGCCGCAGGGCCTGGCGAGTCCTGCCCAGAGGGAGGCGCCGTTGGGGCCTTCCTGGCCCTGGCACCCCGTCTGATCCGGCCCCCAAGTCCTCGATCCTTTCTTCCCCTCGTCCCAGCCCTGCCGGGACACGGGCCGCCCCATCCGTCCCCCGTGTCTCTGACTCACTCAGCCCCGCGCATCCCAGGCAGAGGCAGCTGGGTGCGAGCGGGCGCCTGCTCTGATCAGGCCTCTCCGACCCCCGGCCCGGGCGAGGACGCTGCCCTCCGGGTGTTCAGACGCGCTGTTCCACCTTGGCGGGGGGCTGCTCGCTCACCGGAGCCTTCGTGCTAGAAGACGCTCAAACCCCGCCCGGATCTTTCCCACCCGTAGATTCTCCACCACGGTGGGGGACTTGCTCAGGTCTGTTCCGGGGCTGTTTTCGATGCTGTTCCCCATGAAACTGATGAAGAAAGCAACTTGGAGGGGTCTGTCCTGTGCGTCTGAATAATGGAAACATTTGGCTTTTGATGGTCACAACTGTAAAGGCATTTAGGGTTGTTGTTTTTTTTCCTTTTAATCCCTTGTGATAGATTAACTTTAAGAAAGCTTTAGCTGGTATTTGGAAAGCGTCCTGGAGAATTCTGTCCAGGAACCAGAGTCGGGGTCCCAGGGGTTGCAGAAGTCAATATCGCTGAGTGACAGACGTGCAGGATTACTTGTGGAGGGTGCGCTTGACATTAAGCATCACGGAAGCGATATTTCCCATTTTCCCGCTGCTTCCCACCTGCAGTGGACACGACACTAAGGAGGACGTGTCGGAAATGTCTGGTTTTATTCCAGCTTCCCAGTGCGGTTCTCAGCGGCTGTGGGGCCAGCAGTGAGGAAGCCCTGCCCAGCCTCCCGCCCGCCGTGACCCCAGAGGGTCCCAGAGCAGCCCCCGGGGGCTGGTGCCTGAGGACACCGGTTGGAAGGAGCTTCCGTGTCGGGGCCCATCCTGGGCTGTGACGGCCAAGCTGGGCACCGACGTCTGAGTGGGGGGTGGGGGGTGGGGGGTGGAGGAGGCCAGGCAGGTGACCACAGGGCCGTGAGCATGGCGGCGGGCTCGCGCGGACAGTCCCATGGACCCCCCAGCCCCAGTCTCTCCCGTGTCACACACCCACGGCCCTCAGCTGAGGTGGCCGGCTGCCCGGTAGCGCAGGAGAGGGACTCGGGCCACTGTGCCCACCCAGGACAGGGGGTGGGGGGACCGGCCTGGCCGGGTTGGGGCTCCCGGCCACCAGCAGTGCGGACCCCGGTGCACACCAGCGTGTGGTGAGACGGAGCCTCCGGCGCATTGGGGGCTGCTGGCTGCTCCCCCCCCCCCCCGGTGCTCCCTCCCCGGTCAGCGTCCCTGGCGGTGGGTTCGAGGGAGTGGCCCCGGAGACGGTGGGAGGGCCCCGAGGGCCTGGCACTGGGCGTGGGCGGGTCTGTCCCGTCTGCTGGCTGGCCTGAGTCCAGGAGCAAAGTTTGCGTTTTCTGAGAAAAGTATGCTCCCAGGTCACCGTGGGCTCTGATGGGTGACCGGGGCCATGGGCAGCTCTGCCAGCGGGAGGGGCCCCGGGAGAGTTTGCTCACGCTCAGTGTCAGAATGTTCCCTTTCTCTCGTAAAACCCAGAATCCCTAAAACAAACATACTTGGGGGAAATATTATTAATGAAATGAAAGGGGGTGGAAAACCAACCGTTCCAGAAAGGTCCCAGATGAAAAGGGCTGGTTTGCCCCTGGCCTGTCACACTTACGGTTTTGTGGCATTTGCTTTTGCTTCAGAACAATCAGCTACACGTTTATTTTTGGTTCTGGATTTCTCAACTTTCCTTTTTTTTTTTAAATTTCCTGCTTTTTGGGTCACATCCAACGATGCTCAGGGGTTACTCCTGGCTCTGCGCTCAGGAATCACACCTGGCGGTGCTCAGGGGGCCCTATGGGATGCCGGGAATCGGACCCGGGTCAGCCACGTGCAAGGCAAAGGCCCTCCCCGCTGTGCTGTCGCCCCAGCCCAGATTTCTCAACTTTCAGTGTTGCTTATGAAAATGATTTCTAAGAGGGAAGAGAATTTACTTTCATTTTTCTCTTTCCTTTTTTCTTCAATTCAGTTGTCACTATTTTAAGTTCCAAACCTGGTAAGTTTTGAAAGAAACTATTAATAACTCTTCCTTGGCCAGACCCCCCTGCTCCCGCCTCACCTGCTGTTCTGTCTCTCTCCTCCGCTACTTCCCGGGGCCTTAGACTCCTGTTTCCATTCACATCGTCACCAGCGTCCCTTCTGTGCTGGATTTAACGTCTCCGCGCCAGTTTTGTTCCTTTAGCCGAGAAGTGAACCGCTCGGCTCCAAACGCCGTGTCCGTGGCTCTGCCTGAACCTCGTTTCCTTTCTGGAGTTTCCAGCCCCGAGACACGTAAGAATCCGCCTCCCCCCTGCTCCGGGGAAGGTGGCCGGACCCGCGCCCGCCCAACAGCCAGAGGCCGAGGGAGCTGTGGGCAGCCTGTGGGCACAGGGCGGAGCGGCCTCTCCACCCTCCCCGCCCGTCCCCGGGAAGGTTTGCTCCGGGGGGCCCTGAGTGGGGGGCTTCGTGTGGACCCGCTGTGTGCGCTCAGGCCTGAGGCCCCTGTGTGGGGGCAACGCTGACCGTGTGCCTCCTGGACAATGGCTCAAATGTGCGGCGACGGTGACGTCACTTCCTGCTGGGCTTGGAGGCTGGACTCCCCGGAGGCCTCTTCCTGCCCGAGGCCACCCCCCTGCCCTCAGGGCCTCCAGCCTCACCTCCTGCCACTCTGTCACCCACCCCCGCCCCCTCCTTGTCCACTCAAGGAGCGAGGTCTTCCCCTCGCCCCTTCCCTCCGCTCCTCCTCCGCCGCCCCCTCCGCCGCCTGCCCCTGCCTCCTCCCGGGAGCTGAGTCCATTCCAGCCCCGAGGGGCCAGCCCTCGAGGCCCCTGGGCCTGTGCTGGGGGCAGGGACCCTGCTGTCGCCTGTCTGGCCCCAAGGTGGGAAGGACCAGCCCCCTCTGCACCGCCGTCCCGGCCGAGCACTGCTCACTGGGACTCGCCTGAAAGAGGCACTGCCCGTCTCTCGGCCAGCGCCAGGCCCCCGCCCCGGCCGCCCGCTGCCCGACGGCCCCGTCCAGGCCAGACTGGAGGCGGCTGCCCTAGAGCTGCACGTGGGGGGCCGTGGGGCAGGGGGCAGAGACCCTGCACTTGGCCGAGGCGTCCTGAGGCCCCCAGACGCCCCATGTCCTGGCTTCAGTCGTGGGGGCGACGCCGAAGGACCCAGGCCAACCCCGGCAAGGTGTGAGCGCCAGGCCAGGCGCCCCTCAGGCCTGAGACGGCCACACCCACCCAGGGGCCCCCAGGCCCAAGGCCCCCGCACCCGGACGGCCCGACGGAGCTGCCTGGGCTCTGGCCCCGGCCCCGCCAGCCCGCTCTGCTCGGCCGGCGCCCTCTGCTCCTCCTGGCCCTTGCCTGGCCTGACTCGGGGCCAAGGGCAGCTGGTGGGCCCTGCTTCGGGGTGCTGGCTCTGTGCCCAGCGGGCCCTTCGGGACCCCTGCCCACCCAGGCCCCGGCCTGGCCCCGGCCAGCTCCCTGGCGTTGGCCTCAGAGGCCGCCAGCCGGAATCGCATGCCGAGAACAAGACATTCCTGCGTTTCCTCTGGACAGGTGGGCAGGACCGAGCCGTCCCGATCCGGCGTCCCCGTGGTCAAACCGAGCAAACAAGCCCGAAACCCGCAGTGGAGACACTTGCATTGCGGACTGCGTTCTCCTCTGGCAATGGTCTATTTATTTTTATTGGTTTGTTTCTCATTAAATCCTTCAATTACTCTGCAGTGTAAAATGGTGAAATTATTGGCATGTGCCACCTTCATCATGCATCTGAGTCACTTATTCCACTTGCAGAAAATGCCTGAACGGTGTTTGCTTCTGTGGTGGATTGAGACAGAGTTAATAAATATTATTTGGTGGTTTTTTTTTTTCCCTGAGAAGCCCTGCTTTTCTTGATTGTTTTTTACAGTTGGATTGGGAATATTGATTTATTCACCACTGTTACAATAATTGTATACAAGGAACAAAAATGCGGAGGTAACATTTCATCAGCTCCAGCAGATTAATTAGTTGTAGTAGATTAGGCGCAGTGATTCGGGGGCGATTTGCATTTAGAGGAAGAAAAAGTTTCTTCTTCTTCTCTCTCATCTAAAAAAAGCCAAGAGGATTTGATGGAGACGTTTCACCCTAAGCAGCCCCTGTCGCCCGTTGGTGAGTGTCTGAGTGAACCCGAGGGCCCGCAGGCGGTCCCTCCACCCGGAGCGGCACAGAGGACGTTACCGGGCCAGGGGGCACCATTGGGGCACACCCACGCACTCCCGAGTGAGACGCAAAGAGATGGTGAGGACTCGGGGCCACCATCCCCAGCGCCAGGGCCCAGCCCCGGAGGCTGGGCCTGAGACATCCGTCAGAGGTGTCTGTGCTGGGCTACAGCCGCGGTTGGGGTGCTCCCGACCCCACACCGCTGCCTCCCTCCTCTCCAGGGAGGTGACCGGTCCCCATCTTTCCGGGCCCAACACCGGTAGGAAGTTCCCGCAGTGTTTGCCACGTTGCCAGCCGTGCAGAGGCCGCCACGTCAGCCCAAAGGCCAGACGCAGTCCCCAGGCGCTCGCACCTTCGTCCCCACCTCTAATCCCAGTCACACGCCTCCATGTGGCACCCAGGACTCCAGGGCTGCCCTTCCTGCAGGGAGGGGTGGGATGGGGTGGGGTGAATTGGGGTGTAATGAGATGAGGTGGAGTAGGTGGGAGACGTGGGGTGACATGAGATGAGGTGGGGTGAGGTGGGGTGAGGTGGAGTAGGATGAGGTGGGGTGAGGTGGGGTGAGGGAGGTGAGGTGAGATGAGGTGGGGTGAGGTGGGGTGAGGTTAGGTGAGGTGGGGTGAGGTGAGGTGAGGTGAGGTGAGGTGAGTTGAGGTGATGTGAGGTGAGGTGAGGTGGGGTGGGGTGAGGTGGGGTGAGGTGGGGTGAGGGAGGTGAGGTGAGATGAGGTGGGGTGAGGTGGGGTGAGGTTAGGTGAGGTGGAGTGAGGTGAGGTGAGGTGAGGTGAGGTGAGGTGAGGTGAGGTGAGGTGAGGTGAGGTGAGGTGGGGTGAGGTGGGGTGAGGTGGGGTGAGGTTAGGTGAGGTGGGGTGAGGTGAGGTGGGGTGAGGTGGGGTGAGGTGGGGTGAGGTGAGATGAGGTGGGGTGAGGTGAGGTGAGGTGAGGTGAGGTGAGGTGAGGTGAGGTGAGGTGAGGTGAGGTGAGGTGAGGTGAGGTGAGGTGAGGTGAGGTGAGGTGGGGTGAGATGAGGTGGGGTGAGGTGGGGTGAGATGAGGTGGGGTGAGGTGGGGTGAGGTGAGATGAGGTGGGGTGAGGTGAGGTGAGGTGAGGTGAGGTGAGGTGGGGTGAGGTGGGGTGAGATGAAGTGGGGTGAGGTGGGGTGAGGTGAGGTGGGGTGAGGTGAAGTGAGGTGAGGTGGGGTGAGGTGGGGTGAGATGAGGTGGGGTGAGGTGAGGTGAGGTGAGGTGGGGTGGGGTGAGGTGCGGTGAGGTGAGGTGGGGTGAGGTGGGGTGAGGTGAGGTGGGTGGGTTGGGGTGAGGGGTAAGGTGGGGCGCAAGGACTGTTGGAACCTCTGATGTAAGATGCAGAGAGACCCCAGGAGGGACCCTTGAGTGAGCAGGTGATCTGGGCCGGAGCGAGCAGGGAGGGGGTCCGAGGGGGCGTGGGCGGCCTGGGCTCTAACCACAGACCCGCCGTCCCGGCTTCCAGACTGACCCCCGCGGGGCAGCTGCTTCCTGTGCCTTCCTCTGCCCGGCTGAGAGGCCTGAGGGGGCCTGTGGGTGCATGAGGGTCTCCCTGCCAGAAGCAGGTCGTGGTGGCCAGCCCAGGTGTGCCCAGGGCCCACTGCCAGCAGCTGCCCCCCCCCCTGTGGGTTTCTGGGGAGACGGCGGCCCGGCCCCGCGGGCCCAGGACCATCCCAGGCCTGACCTGGCCCAGCCCAGGTGCACGGCCCCCAGGACTCCTGCCGCTCCCACCACGGGGCGTCCCTCGGAGGGAGACTGGCCCCGCCTCTCTCCTCATCCTCCGCCGGCTGCCGGCCCTGGGGAGGGCACGGGACCCGCCGCCCGGCACAGGGAAACACAGAGCACAGAGCTCAGGCGGGACCCTCAGAGCCCCCAGGACCCTCCATCCCAACCACGAGCAGAACTGACGGGCAGGGGTCCGAGCACCCTGCTTGTGGGGCCCACGGGAGCCTGGGCTCTGTGTGTGCACGTGTGCGATAGCATATGTGTGCGCTCATGTTTGCATCATGCACAAGTGTGTGTACATATATGAGTACACATGTGCAGGCATGTTTGAGTGTGCAGGTATACGTGTGTGCATGGGTGTACATGCGTGTCTCTGCACATGTGCGTGCTTGCCTGTGTTTGAACATACACATGTGTGTACCACATTTACACGTGTGTGCGCATATGTGCATGCCTGAGCTTGCTCCCGGCTTGCCTGCCCCGCTGGGCTGCCCGAGCTCTCAGGCGTGTGGGTGCTGGGAGGGGCCGGGCCTGCAGGCTGTCCCGCCTGGCGCCGCAGCTGTCTCCCTCGCGGTCCAGCTGAGGCTGAGCCGGGCACCGTGTCCTCCTGCCCCCTGCACCGGTCACTCACGGCTTTCCAGAGGAAGCGTCAAGCCCAGCCCAGACCTCCCCTCCCGGCCCCCCTGCTGGTGTCCGGGGCCTCGGGCGCAGGGGTGAGGCAGGGCCACTCCGCACTGGGCCTGCTGCTCCTACCTCGGGCTGGACCTCTCGTGGCCAGGAACAGGGGTGTCCAGTGGCAGGTGGACCGAGCCCTGGCTCCCGTCACTCAGGTGGGGAGAGGCCGGGGTGGACCCTCCAGGCCGTCTCAGGGGCCCCCTTAGGCCGGAGCTCGGAGGGGCGCTCGGCTGGGGCCCCGGGGTCCCCTGCTCGGGGGTGACCGTGCTGCCCCGGGGGTGCCAGTCTGGCCTCTCTCCCGAGAGGGTGCCCGGGGGCCGGCAGACGCTCGCTGCGCTGGCTCCTGGCTCGGGCTCGGACGGTGTGGAGGAAGGTCGCGGCCGGGCGGAGGGGCCGGTTCCGCCAGGCAGAGGGCGGTCGGGCCGCGCGGTGCCAGGCCGGAGTCGTCTCCCTCCTAACTAGATTATGCAGTCCAATGTCATTTGCCGCCACTGACATTTTCTTTAAAGCCGTAAAGACGCTCCCCGTAATAAAGGCTCAGCTGGAATTAGGAATATCGCGTATAAATCACCTCTCACCTTCGCCTCGTCCGGACGCTGACTCTTCAGACCTGATCAATTTTCATGGAACTGCCCACATAAAACTGTGAAAAACTGTTTGATCCCTGGCTCGGGTGCGGGCCGCGGGAAGTCGGCGGCGGCGCTGCCCCCACTTAGCGGGGCCGTGGCTGCGGGTCCCGGCGGACGTGGTGGGGGACCAGGATCATTTGGAAACTTAATGTAATTTCCCAGAGCACTGTTAGGGGAACATCTCTGGCGGCTGCGTGTCGCGGGAGCTGCCCCGCTCAAGGACGCGGGGGCGGGTGGGTGGGCGGGCTGCCCCGTGTGCGGGCCCCGAGCAGGGGCCCTCTGTGTGGGCACAGGGCGCTGGGACCCCCAAGGCACCTCCGGAAAGGCCAGGCCTGGCCCTGCCACCCCGAGCCCTAGGCTGCAGCGTCCATGGCCCTGGGGTCCGGCCAGCCGTGGCACGGGACCTCCCGTCCCCCTTCAGCTCTCTGCCCTCCTGCCTCCCCCCTCCGTGTGGTGATGGGGGCCCGATGGGGTCCCTGCAGCCCCCCTGGCACCCCCCGAGGCCGTCCTCCACGAGACAGCGACCCCCGCCACAGACCTGGGGGCCAGAGCGGCACGCGGTCAGTGGGAACAGGCGGGTGGGTAGGAGCCGTGGTCCCCAGTCTGGACGTCACTTCACAGACCATCCAGCGCGGCTCCCGCGGGGCGTGTGCAGATCCCACAATCTGGCAGAGAAGCACTGCAGTGCTCGGGAGAGCGACGCTCCACCTCCCACAGGGCCGGGTTCCTGCAGCCCCCGCGGACCCCCGCAGAGCCCCAGCCACGTGCCACACTGACCTGATGGCTGCACGTGGGAACAGAAACCTCCAGCTCCGCGCTCCCCTGCACCGAGCTCCACTCACCCCTGCACCCAGCTACACCCACCCCTGCACCCAGCTCCATGGACCCCTGCGCCCAGCTCCACTCACCCCTGCGCCCAGCTCCACTCACCCCTGCGCCCAGCTCCACTCACCCCTGTGCCCAGCTCCACACACCCCTGCACCCAGCTCCACACACCCCTGTACCCAGCTCCACGGACCCCTGCACCCAGCTCCACACACCCCTGTACCCAGCTCCACACACCCCTGAGCCCAGCTCCACACACTCCTGTGCCCAGCTTCACTTACCCCTGCGCCCAGCTCCACGCACCCCTGCACCCAGCTCCACACACACCCCTGCACATGGCTTTACATCTCCCACTGCACATGGCTCCACACACCCCTGCACTCAGATCCGTAAACCCCTGTGCACAGCTCTATCCGCCCCTCACCCAGCTTCACACACCCCTACGCCAAGGCACACGCCCCATGACGCCATGAACCCCAAGGTCTGCTTTCTACAGACCGTGGGCCCCAAGGGAGGGCCGTCTGGACGCTGAGGGCCGGGGAGGAGGCCTTGTGCATGCTGCACGGGCCCCGGGGGGGCGCCTTCTGCTTCTGCGTGGCCTGCTAGGAGGTCAGCGGGGGTGGGCCGGGCCTCTGCACACAGGGCCTTGCGCGGGGCAGTTGGGGTCCCAAGGAGGAGTCTGTCTCCAGGTGGCGATGGCGGGAGGACGAAGGAGCCGGAGCGGGTGGGGGACCAGCGAGCTTGGCCATGCTGTGGCAGAGCCGTGGGGGGTCTGAGGGGTCCCGCCCCACGCCAGGCAGCCCCGCACGCTCCCCCCAGGGAATGGCCGTGACCCCAGAGGGCCCCAGAGCAGCTGTCCACTCCTCGGCTGTGACCATGTGGCCTCGGGCCCCTTCACCGTCCCGGACCTGCAGAGCTGCTGCCCCAGTCCACCAAGTCAGGGCCGAGTAACCCCGCGTCCCCTGCGCCACAGAGCACCTGTCCACCGAGTCAGGGCCCAGTAACCCCGTGTCCCCTGCGCCCCAGAGCACTTGTCCACCGAGTCAGGGCCGAGTGACCCCCGCGTCCCCCTGCACCACAGAGCACTTGTCCACCGAGTCAGGGCCGAGTAACCCCACGTCCCCTGCGCCCCAGAGACCTGTCCACCAAGTCAGGGCAGAGTAACCCCCGTGTCCCCTGCGCCCCAGAGCACCTGTCCACCGAGTCAGGGCCGAGTAACCCCCGTGTCCCCTGCGCCCCAGAGCACTTGTCCACCGAGTCAGGGCAGAGTGACCCCACGTACCCCTGTGCCCAGCACCTGCCACACTCCCTGCACCGCTGCCCCGGCCTCCTCCATGCCTCTGCCAGCAGTGTTGGCGGGAACGTGGAGCGTGGCGAGGAGGCTGCGTGCAGGGAGACGTGGCGTGGGGACCGTGATCTAGACCACGCCCTCCCTCCCCCACAGCCCCTTCCCGTGAAACGGGCACATTTCCTGGTCCTCCTGGTGAGACGAGCACTGGGGAAGCGGGTGGTGAGGGGAGCTGTGCTGGTCTCTCTGGCCACCAGGCCCACGGTGTCCATCTGGAGTCTGCCCTCTGGCCGAGGAAGCTGGCCCCTGTCCCTGGTCACACCGACCCTCACCCACGACTGAGGCCGGGCCGGGGTCCCCGTGGGCGAGGATGTTTCCTCCTGACGGCTTTCTCCCCGAAATTCTCTTCCGGCTCCTCCGGGGCTGCCCCACCATGATGGAGAGTCTGCCCCCCCCACCCCGCCCCCCAGGCCCTCCCCGCCCCCATTGCTGGTGCACACGACTGTCATAAGCTGGGTCTGGGGTCCCGCCAGCCCCGCTCCGCCCAGCCCCCGGCCTGGCAGGGAGAGCTGCTCTCTGCCTTCCCTCAGCTCCGATCCCCCAGCTCCACTCTGCCCCGTCCGGTGAGGGTCACATGTGTGCGTATGGGCTAGAGTGCTGGAAGGTTCTGGAAGGGAGGTAGAATGGCAGGTTCTGAATCGCCCTCATTTCCCCTGACACCCAGAGCTAAGTATATGCATTTGTATATTCATGTGTGTACATGTGTGTACATGCATGTGTGTGCGCATGCGTGCATGTGTATGTGTACATAAACTCATGTGTGTATGTGGATTGTGCATATGTATGTATGTGGGCATGTGTACATGCATGTTTGTGTTTGTGCATGTGTGTTTGCGTGTGCATGTGTGTACGTGTGTGTATGTGTGCATGTGCGCACATGTGCATGCGTGTGCATGTGTGTACATGTGCACATGTGCATGCATGTATGTGTGTGCATGTGTGCATGTGTGTATGTGTATGTATGTGTGTGCATGTGTACATGTGTGTGTGTGCATGTGTGTGTGTGGTTGCCCTGGGTAGACTTGACCTGCTCGGGGCCATCTGCCCCTCTGCACCCTCTCCATGCTTCCAGGCAACGTGGACCCGTGGCCTCCCGCCGTGACACTGTGGCTCCAAACTCCACTCACTGGCCAGTGATTTTCCTGGGTGGCGCAGTGACATCACGTGCAGTGGTGGGGTCACCGCCAAACAATAAGGGCCATGTTAATTTCAAGGTCCATTAAAACTCCGGTTGGAAAAAAATCAATATTTTCCAAACATAAATGGGAAAAAATTGGTGGAAGACAAAATTCTATTTCAGGCGTTTAAGTCTGTGACTAGCAAGGGATAGAAATATTGGCAGCCCTGGAAAAAACACACACAACCCAGGCCTTCTGAGTATTTGATCGCCGGGCTCCGAGACGCCGTTACTTAAGCGCAGGTTACTTAGGATAATCGTTTATTGAGGCGCAGGGTGTCGTGGCCGCGGGCTCTGACGGAAAGTCAGTACGGGCCCGGGAGCGTTCCCACCGGGGGCCGGGGGCGTGCGCTCCCCAGTGGCGCCTGTGCCCGTCCTCTGCATAGCTGACAGCTCCTGGGAGGGCCCCCGGGTCGGCAGCTGCCCTGGGCTCCTCAGCCCCCACTTCCTGCAAGACCCCCGCCTTGTTCTGTTCCAGGTCGTCCCGGGGTCTCTGCTGCCCTCTACGCCCCCCCCACCGGGGGCGGGGGCACGGGGCACGGAGAGCACGTGCCAGCTCTCTTCCTTCCGGTTATTTCTATTGAGGAATCATGATTATAGTAGCTTCCAGATTCTTCTAGGCTTACAAAGCCACCCCACGCCCACCAAAGGGCCAGGAACTCCAACCGCCGGGAGCCTGATCCCCGCGGCCCCTGTCCCTCGGGTGATGGCTCTCGCTCTCGGTCTGTTTCCACCGGGAACTCTTCCCTCATTTTTCTTCTTTATCCTCCACTGATGAGCAAATCATCTGTTGTTTGTCTTTGTCCTTCTGGCTCAGTTCATCAGCATGACAACCTCCAGCTCCATGCAAGGGGCAGCAAACTGAAGCATCTTCCTTTGTCTTGGCTGCATAGCTTTCCACCCTGCAGGCAGGCCACAGTGTCAGGGCCACGGAACACACAGACCACACCGTGCCAGGGCCACGGAACACACAGACCACACCGTGCCAGGGCCACGGAACACACAGACCACACCATGCCAGGGCCACGGAACACGCAGACCACACCATGTCAGGGCCACGGAACACACAGGCCACAGTGTCAGGGCCACGGAACACGCAGGCACAGTCTTGGGGTGCCTGTGTACGTGCGCCACGGGGTCGGGGTCCAGTATACACGCAGGTTACAGTGTCAGCATCCACTTGTCTGTGGCGAGCCCTTGGGCTGCTCCCCGCCTAACCTTTGCCAGCAGGACCGTGGCGAGAGTGGGTGCGGGTCCCTGCAGACGCCTGTTTCTGTGTCCTTGGCCTCGATGCCCCTGGCCGCGCCCCTGCTCTCCAGCGTCCCCCTGGCCCTTCTCCCTCCTCGTTGGCGCCTGCCGCGGAGTCCCGCTGCCCCGGGCCCGGCCGTCTGTGGCAGGGTCAGGGCCCTCCCTTCTGCTTGCGTGGGCAGGGTGCCCGCTCGCCCGCCTGCTCTGTGAGGCCGAGTCCTGCCCTTCCCGCTGGCGGCGCCTCAGAGGCCCTCCCGGGCAGGCCACGGTTTTCCCACAGAGTCAAGCGTGGGCTCCGCCCGGGCCCGGCACTAAGGCTCTGAGACCCCTCGGGGCCGACTGAGCAAAGGGGGGGCTGTCTGCTGAGGAAGGGGGCCTGCCGCCTGTCCGGGTGGGCGTCGCTCCTGCTCTCGCAGCTGCTCCCTGCACGCGGGGTCGCCCGCCGCTGCCTCTCCGGGCCGTGTCTAGGGCGGCCCCGGCACCTCACGCAGGAGAGAGGAGCCGCCTTCCCCTCCTCCTTTCAAGCCCCCGGGCCTCGCTCCCCTCCCCCCCAGACCCGTGTGGCCGAGAGCGGTGCCCGGGGCGGCTCCGGGTCCAGTCCCGCTCCCCGAGTTGGAGAGAAAATCAAAGGAAACTTGGGAGGTGGCGCCGGAGCTCGTCGATAGCGGCGGGAAGGGCCCTGCTCCGCAGCCAGGCCGTTTGGGGCAGAATTCTGACTGAGGAAGACGTTCCGGCCGGGCTGCTGTGCCGGGCCTCGGGGCCGTCGCTCAAAAGGAATAAACGTGAGGGTCCTGCGAGGCTCGACGTGAGGCGCAGCTGCGGGGGCCCACGGAGAGGAAGTGACCTCGTAGCCAGGTAGCCAGGGAACTGGCCCCTGCCCAGCCCCCCCCCCGACCCCCAGCTCAGCCCGTCTGCCCTCTTCAGACCCCTCCCGTGGCCCCCGGCCCCTTGCCAGAGCTTTTCCCTGCAAGAGATACTCGTAAATGTCTGAGTTACGGCCCCGTGGAAAGTTCCAGAACTATAACGGTGCAGCTGGGCCCTGTAAAGAATCACCCTGGGCAGATTCCACCCGCCCTTGGCAGCTCCTGAGCCGGATACAGCACCCAGGGGCGCCTGGAGGGCGAGCGGGAGCCTCCCGCCACCACCTGCCCAGGGAGACGGGCACCGCATACCCGCAGGCGGGGGCGTGGAGACGGGCACACCCACAGCAGAGGGCGTGGAGACGGGCACTGCACACACCCGCAGGCAGGAGGCACTCTGGGCAGCCAGGCACTGGGCACCTCACAGGGTCACGGCCACCCTGAGAGCAGTGTTGTGAGGGGCAGTTTGACCTCTGGGCAGTGAGGCCGCAGTGTGAAGGCCACTGGCCTCAGAGAACAGGGCTCTTGCCCCTGGGACGCAGGACCCCGGGGAGTCCCTCCATCCTGCCGTGACTCCGGGATCCCCAGCACCAACCACACACATGCTCACAACTGTGCTTGGGTGCACATCCATGTGCATGGACACATGCTCATGTGTATGCACACATACTCATCCACATGTGTGCATGCACATGTATGCTCACTACGCACACATGTATGCATTTGCACAGATACTCATCTCGCATGTACATTTGCATGCATGCTCATGTGTATATGTGTGTGCATGTAGATATGTTCACGTTTACACATGTGTGTTCATATACACTTAGCGATGTGTATGTATATATGTTCATGTAATGCATTGTGTGCGTGCGGCACATTTTCATTCACATGCATGTTCACATGTGCTTTGTGAGTCATATACATGTGTTCACACAGGTTTCTCTCCATACAACATGTGCATGCTAATGCCTGCATACACACATGTTGACATGGAGGCAGATACATATCTACACTTTCATGGACATATGTGTTGTTTACATGTGCACATGCACATTCACATGTGAACGTTTGCGTACATGTGTGCTCACATTCACACAGCTGTGCCTCCAAGGTGCCAGGCGTCTTTTACGCCCGGGTGCTCCTTGGTGCTCACGTTTTCCTGCAGAGGGAAGTGCTGGGGCCGCTTCTGCTCCGTGGCCTGCAGGGGTGAGGCCGGGCTGCTCGCAGAGCTCTCAGTGCCCCTGTGTCAGCCTGGCTTTCCTCGCTCGTCCCCTCCCCACTAGGCGGAGCCTCCGGGGCCACAGGCTCCATTTCTGCTCCTCCTCAGAGCCAGGGCAGGGGAGTGTCTGGCCGGCCTGTCCCGGCCTCCCCAGCCCTGATCACGGGCTGCGTTTCTGCCGTGCCTCAGGCGCACCTGGGGCCTCCCCCGGGCCACGCGCCTCCCCTCCCAGGGGCAGCTGCAGTCATGCCGGGGTGGGATTGGCCGCCTCCGGACCCCAGAGGAGCGGTCTCCCCTCTGTGGCCGACCTGTGCCTTGGGAAGACCCTCTTCCTGGCAGCCTCGGGGCTGAGGCGCAGTTCCCGAGCTCTCCAGAGGCGGGGGCTGGTGGGGCTAGGGCTGGGGGGAGGGCTTTGTTAGGGTTGAGGCAGGATTAGGGTTAGCGTGAGGTGTAGGGGTAGTGCTACGGTCAGTGCTGGGGTTAGGGTTGGGTTTAGGGTTAGGGTTTAGGGTTGGGGTTAGGGTTAGGCTTAGGGTTAGGCTTAGGGTTAGCCTTAGGCTTAGGCTTAGGCTTAGGGTTAGGGTTAGGGTTAGGCTTAGGGTTAGGGTTAGGGTTAGGGTTGGGGCAGGGAGAGAGGGGCCGTCACCACCGCACAGCCATGTTTCCCACACTAGTCCCATCCTGACTTTCCATTGGAGGGCCTGGAGCTGTGCCCGCCTGGCCCACCCGGAGTGTCTACACTGGCGTGACTGTGTACAGGCAGGCCCTTTGCACCAGCAGGTCGGTCTACACCAGGCGGACTCACCTTGCTTCCTGCATCCCTGTCCTGTTGGTCCCCCCTCGCACACCTGTGCCGTCCCACTCAGATGTGAGTGGATTTGACCTCACCCGAGTCACAGACTGTTTCTGCACCCGGTGTGGTGTTGCCGGCTCCGGAACCTTCGTTGTTCTGAGTCCCGGGGCTTCCCATGGGGCACCCGGGGGCCTCAGGCTCTGACTCCCGGTTGGGGACCCAAAGCCAGACCCTTGTTCTGCGAACAGAACAGCCCCCAGCGTGGGCGAGAGCATGGCGCTCCCGCCTCCCCGCCTCCCCTGGGGTCTGGCGTGGGCCTGTGTCCAGCCTGCGGTCAGCTCCACGCACCCTGACATCTCTCCCGTCTCTCCGTCCCGCAAGCCCACAGAGCGCCTTTGGCCGTGGGGGGGCCCCCGCCCTGAGCCGGCTCTGAGACCCCGAACACCGGCTGCCCTTGGGAGAACGAGCTCCAGCTTCGGAGAAAGAATTAGCGTTTCATTTCCCGAGATTGTCACCCCTCCCTTAACGAGCACTTAAAAGAGATGAATGTGTGGGGAATGGGGAGATTTATTCGGGAGATTTAAATAATCTCTCTGGGCTATAACCAGCGCGCGCACTTACCTCTCGGCCCGGTGTCTTGCAGTTCCGTTGGACGCCACCACATGGAAGTTTCTGGTGGGTCCTGCCACGGTGGGGACTCTGAGCCAGGGACCAGGGTAGGAGGCCCACACCCTGCGCAGGTGGGCGCCGGGATGGACCGGCCCCCCGTGAAGGTGCGAGCGACACCCCTGCCCAGCCCGCAAACATCTAAGTAAATACCCGGTCACTGTCCACACCGCGGGGCCAGGCTCCGCCGTGCCCCCTCTCGGGACCCGCCACAAATCCTGGGGAGAGACAGGCCGTCGGCTACAATCAGCCATGAAGTACATCACCAAGGTAATGTGGGCTTCGTGGGGATCGGGTGCGGAATGTATATTTTCATTATCAAAAACGTGGAGCCATTTATTGCGAGGCGTCAGAGTCGTCATTAATGGCTGGGAATTTATGGGGCCAGATCTTCAGCTAATGTGAATGATTCCAGGTGTTACTAATGGCCGTGCTGAAATGTGCCAGTACAGGACGGCCACTAAATCTGGGGGAACCGTCGGGCGCTTAATCTCGACAGATGAGGAGCAATTTAACGGGCAGGTTGATTGGATTCCGGGGGCCGGGATGGCGCCCGTGGTGAAGAGTGCGGTCACCCTGCGGCCCGAGGGTGGCCCCTGGAAGAGCCCCCCCGGGGCGTGGCGGGAGGCGCCTGCTGCTCGGGGCTCCTTCCCGCGGCCGGAAAGGCTCCTCCGGCTCTGGTCCTCCCCGCGACTCGGACGCGTCCCGGAGGCGGCCGCTGGGTCATTGTCAAGGTCAGCGTTTGCACAGAGCCGGAAGCAGGCCAGGCCCGGCACACAGGGGCACTGTCACCCCCAGACCCAGGCCCGCAGAGTCCGAGTTGCGAGCCGGGACAGAACCGGACCCGGGCCCCCGAGACCAGCCCTGCCAGGCCCCCCTCCGGCCCCCGGCCCCCACCAGCAGGGCCGCGGCAGCTGTGGGGACCCCTGCCCTGCACCCAGCGCTGCGGGCCGGTCGCTCCCGCTCGAGACACCCTCTGGAAGCATAAAAATAAATTATCGGCGGGTTTACCTGTCGGGAAGACAGATCCGGCGCATCGGCCGCGGCGTGACAGGACGCCGATCATGTTCCCGTAATAGGGTCAAACAGCTGGACGGGGATTTGAGGCTCGGCCAGGCCAGAAGGCCCGGCTGGCCGCGAGGATGGATGGAGTGGCGAGAGGCAGCGGGCCTGTTTATTACGGCGTTTTTCTGCTTGGCTGCTGCCCCGTAATGATCGCCGAGGCGCCCGATTGACGGCTGCCCCTTCGCGCGCCGCGGAAAGGGCTGAGGGCCGGGAAGGCTGCCGCTGCCCTCGCTCCCCCGTCAAGAGTTCAATTTACTCCTGACAGGCGGCGGGAGAGGCCGGCCTGCCTGAGCGGCCCGCGGTGCGGGCTGGGGGGAGGGGCCCAGCAAAAATCAGTTTAATGGCTGTTTGCAGGAGCCGTGTCGGGAGCTTTAACTACAGGACGCACGTCCGGCCCCTCGCGCCCTCGCCCCTGGGGCCCCAGGAGGGGTCCACAGGGAGCGCCCCTGGGTGCAGGACCAGTGTCCTCGGGCAAGGACGCTGAGACTGACCCACCCAGCGACCCGCCTGGGCTCGGCCCAGCGAGCACCTGACCCCGAGGAGGAGCCCGGAGCCCAGCGGAGTCCGGCTTGGCCCGTCTGTCCCTGGCACGTGTGGGAGGGGTCGGCTCTGTCCTGTGCCGGCCATACACGCCTCGGGCACAGTGCTGCCTGCTAGAGGCGCGGCGCTGAGGCTGCCGGACAGGCCCCAGGGGGCAGGAGAGCAGGACGGAGGCGTCCAGGCAACACGGCCAGGGCCAGCGGAGCCAGTCAGGAGACCTGGACTCAGTGTCCCGTGGGGGCCGGTTCCTGGGCCAGGAGGGGGCCAGGAGCTCAGCCAGGCAGACACGGGACATGCTGCTTCCACCTGCTCTCCCAGGAGCTCAGCGTGTCAGAACAGAGCTCAGTCACAGTGCTCGTGGGTCAGTGCTCAGTCACCATGCTCACGGGACAGTGCTCAGTCATCTGTGTAGCAGAGTCACCACTTCCTTGGCTATGGCAGAAGCAGCAGCACTGCCCTGGGGCTGGGGAGGAGGCTGTAGTGAGGAGGAGCACGGCAGAGGGGACAGGGCTGTCCTGTGGGGTCACTGGCCCAGTGGGGACGGCAGCCTCACGAGGGGCTGGAGGCCACTGCATCAGGTCAGGGAGACATCCTGGCTTCTCTGCTGCCCACTGCCGTGCCGGGTCAGTGCCGGGCGACTGTCCCCCGGGTGCTGGAGGCCTGAACGGAGCCTCGGGGGCACGAAGACTGAGACCCCCGGTCTGACGGCCGGAGATGCCCACGGGTGGCCAGAGAGTCCCTCTGTGTTGCGGGGGGTTTGCAGAGGCCAGAGCTGGCCCGGGGCTCTCTGCGGCCGGACGCCCCGCCCGTGGCCGTCCACACTTGGTTTCCACTCTGGTGGGTTCCGGGCAGCTCCCGACACCGACGCCCTGGGCTGGACCTCACTGGGCTCAGGGGACCCGAGACTGCGGCCCTGGTTGCCAGTGTGGGGCCAGGGGGTCTGCAGGGCCGTGTTCCCGCGTGACCCGGAGGCGTGTGAAGGACGGGGCTGCCCTGGACGACTTCGGGGACGGCTTGTCGCCGGCGAAGCAGCTGCCACTGGCCGTTCCTGGTCAACTGCATCAGTCACGCACGGCCCTGGACAGAGCAGACTGTCACTCTGCACCGCATGCAGGCCCACACACGCCCACACACGCCCACCTGTGCACAGCCACCCACACATGCACAGCCACACACGCACGCACACACAATCACACACAATTAAATCACACACATACATGCACACCACATGTACACACACATACACACACAATCACAGACATACATGCACACCACATGTACACACATACACACAATCACACACATACATGCACACCACATGTACACACACACACACACACACACACACGCAAGCCCATCGCGTTCATTTGCAGGGTTGGCTCCGACAAGCAAACAACAGCACACACTTGCGCAGGGCTGAGGCCCCGGGGGAGGAGGGCGCCAGGCGGGGCCGCCCCTGTGGGCGTCTCAGGGGTCTCAGGGGTGCGAGCAAGAAAGATCTGGCGACGAGGAACTTGGAAGGAAGCGGAAGCGCCCGTGTCCCGGGTAAGACGCCCACTTCCGGTGCCCAGGTCCAGCCGGCCCTGACGGCCAGCAGGGTGGGCAGCTCGGGCCCACGGTCAGCACCTGACGGGCGCCGGCCGCCGTCTCCACGTCGCTCTTCCCGTGGCCGAGCAGGCCTGCTCCCGTGGCCGGTGGCCTGTCCCCTCCCCTGGGCTGCCGGGCCTCCTCCCGCCCCGCCCGGCAGTGGCCCTCCAGGATGTGCTCGGGGCGGGGGGTGGGGACCCACCACTGCACTCGGGGCTCAAACACACGTGTCTAGTCTCGGCACGGACCGCGGCTGCTGTGCTCACGGGAGCACGACCAGGGCGGGCCACCCGGGACAGCCCGTCCACCCAGCACAGCCCCCAGCTCCAGACGCCGCTTCCTGGGGAACTGAAGAAAGCCAGAGAGAACTGGGGCCCCGCAGAGCACTGCACCCGCCCAGCTGGGGCCGCGCAGGGAGAGTGAGGCGGGTGGGAGAGGCTGGGTGAGGGCCGACAGGGGAGAGGCGGGGGCGGGGGGGACTGACCACACCCCACTGGGCCTGCGCCACAACCACCCTGACAAGGGGGGCGCGTGAGGGCTTCTCCCGGAGTGGGGGGTCTCCCTGATGCCCCCTGCTTCCCAGCAAGGGCGCAGAGGGCAGGGTGGGGTCTGACCATTGTGACCCAGCGGGAGGCTCCAGCCTTTCCTCCCGGGGGCGCTCAGGGCGGGGGCTGTGTCCTTCACAGGTCTCCATCCCCCCATCCTGCTTCAGCCAAGGCTCGGGTGGGAGGCGGGAGCACGAGGCCCAGAGGGGCACCCCAGGAGCTGCCCCCAGTGCCCGGCCGTGTTTAATGGCGTCCCTTGGCAGTGGCCGGCTGGCCGAGGGCTCTGGGCCTGGCACTACCTGGGCGGGGGCTGCCCCGGGGGCCTGCAGCATCCTGAGCCCCTGAGGGCTAGTGCCCACAGACCACCGTCTGGGCCGTGGCTAGACCCAGGCACTCTGCACGAGCCCGGGCCCAGGCCTGGCGACCGGAACTCCCTCAGGGACAGCGGCCACCACCCAGGGCCCAGCTCCGGGGCACCCAAGGCCCCGGGGCTCTTGCCGGCGAGGCAGGACGCAGTTTCCCTCCGCCTCGAAGACGTCGGAGCAAACAGGCTGCCCTTGGCCATGCCGGCGCCGTCCATCCGAGGGCCCCTGGGCTGGACGGAACAGAATCGAGTCTCTTTGCCGTGAGACTGAGGGAGGCGACTCCACCCAGAGGAGAGGAGGGTCTCCCGGGAGGGGCTCTGGGACGCAGGTGCGACTCACTGCACGTGTGTGTGTGTGTGTGACACAATTCTGTTGTGTTCTAGAAACTTTCCTTGACGTGGACCTTTGAGGCCCCCCGAGGAGGAGCAGGACGGGCCGGGCCCCGACGAGGCGCCCTGCTCGGGGAAACGTCCTTCTCCCTCCGAGATCTTCGCCCTCAAACACCCACCTCCCTTCCGAGGCCTGATCTGTGTCTTTAAGACAATAATTGCAGAATTGAAATTTGAGACTGTTATCTTAATAACCAATTACTCAAATAACTTTGAAATTGGCTTAAATTGGCTCGTCATGCTACATTTACCTGAATCTTTTTTATGGGAAAGTTAGGAAGGAGAAAAAAAATATCTTGGCAGTCTCATTTGTTTGGGTTGTTGAAAGCTTTGGAACAAACAAGTGTGTTGGTCCCCGAGGGCCCGTCTGCCGCCCACAGGGGGGCCTCCCGAGGGTCCCGCTCGGAGCCGGCCCGCCCCGGGGTCCCTGCCCTCCGGGGTCCTACTGCACAGACGGGTTGGCTTGCGGGGGTCCCGCGCTGCCTCTGTGGGTCTCCTGCTTTCTACCAACCCCCCTGTTCTCTGCACAAGATTTACATTTTCTTGATATTTTTTTCCTCTTGGAAAATAATAGGTGAGGTTATGTAGCTTTAATTTTCTCCCTTCAGTGGTTATAAAAGCTTAAAGGTGAGAGTCACAATCTTTAAACTAAAGAAATTCAGCGTTTATTAGTGTCTGAGTGGAGAGAGCCAGTGGCCGGGGCAGTGCACTTGGATTTTACACACGGCCATAAACCGGTAATAGAATATTACATCTTTGCTCTAATACAGTCTTATATACCTCATTTTTCTCAGCGTCTACACCGAGGTGCCGGGAGCCCGTAACTCCCTGCAAGTCCACACAACCTCCTGTTTTCCGTCTCGGGGTTGAGAACCCGTCGCTCCTACATTTCCCAGCTCTCGTGGAGAGCGAATTCACTTTGGCGGTTCCCGATGGGAGCAGACGTCGGCGGCCAGGCTGAGGGCTGCGTGGAGGAAGGGACAAGCAACGGGCTTGGCTGCAGCTGCCCCCTCTCCCCGTGACACCCCACACTCCACGGCAGCCCACAACCCCCCACGTACCCCCCACTCCACGCCTCACACGGCCACATAGACCCCAACACCCGACAATCCCACATGGCACACCCCACCCCCACAGTCCACAGGCCCCCACGGTCATATGACACCCACACAACACCCACAACACGCACAACATTCACAACACTCACACCCCTCCGTACACCACACCTCACTCACAACCTCAAACACGCACCGTGGATATTCCCAAGCACAAACCCCGACCCATTGACACCTACATCCACACCTCCACACCCTGCACAAACCCACACAGTCCCCACCCCGATCATAACCACACCCCACACCCGACACACACACACACACACACACACACACATGCACGCACACACACACGCACGCGCACACACACACACACATGCACGCACACACACGCGCACACACACACAAATGCACGCACACACACGCATGCACACACACATACAAACTTGCACGCACGCACATGCATGCGCAGGTGGGCGTCTGCCCAGCCTGGCTCTGGCCTCTTAGGTGAGGTCCCAGTGGGCCTGGCCACGGTGCCCCCTCCCCGCCCATAGCCCAGCAAGGGGGACCCACCACTTGCTCTCTGGCTTCAGTGGGGGGGGTCCTCACAGCCAGAAAACAGATGAGTCTTTGCAGACACTCCGGGGGGCTCGGCATGGGGGGCAGGAAGCCCCCAGGAGGGAGCCTTCGGGGCTCTGAGCTGGGGGCCGGACCCCCAAGGCCAAATGCCACAGGAGGCTCCGGGCCGACTCTGGCCTTTAGGTCACGCTGCAGGCGGGCTGGGGGAACTGAGTCCCGAGGAGAGTTCTGAGGGGGTGGGGGAGGGGCAAGCAGGGACCCCCAGGGAGCCCCTTGCCCAGGGCCCTGGCCGGGTGCAGCTGCCTCCAGCATCTGCCGCCGTCCTGTGGGGCCAGGAAGGCTGGTGGCCGTTGCCCGGTGTGGGGGCGAAATGGGCCTCGGGACACGGGGTCAGAGAGCGTGAGGGGCCGGGTCGGGCCGGGCCAGGCTCGGGGGCCACCCCAGCCGCAGCTGCCCCGCTGCCCCGGGCTGGGGGAACCGCCTTGTCACAGAACCTTCCTGAGCGCTGATCCCCTCCTCCCCGCTCGGGGGGCAGCTCCGTCTCCAAAGGAGCCGGCTTACAGACCCCCCGGGCCGACCCCGGGCCGACCCCGGGCCCAGGAGCTGCTGGAACAAGTCTGTGATTCAGACAGCTGAGCCAAAGCTTTTCTTTCTCAAAAAATAAAACATGGGTTTTTGGGTTTTTTTTGCTTTTGCTTTTATTATTTTTTCTTTCTTTGTTTCTTAAAATAAATAAACAAATAACTTGGCCAACCAGATAACGTGTCATGAGGCCCTGGCTCTGGCAGGTTCCAGAAAGTGTGGCCGGAGCGTCGGCCGGACACCCTGGACGCCAGGGTCCTCATCCCGCCCTGCCCTGGCTCCTCGTGCCCCTGGTCCTCACTCTGGCTGCTCTCACGGCGCCCCCACTGCGTTGGTCCCTGCCCAGAGCCTGGAGGGACGGGCAGAGGAAGGGGAGGGGGTGCCCGGAGGGCGCAGGGCCTCCCGCGTGGCGACTCCGCCAGCCGAGGGTCTGGCCACTCACGAGAAGCTGGAGCACTGCAGCCAGGAGTCCTGCCGAGCGTTTCGGCCGAGGTGTGTGGGGCCGGGCTGGGCCCTCGCCCCGGGGTCCCTGTCTCAGCAGACGGGGGCCGGCACTGGCGCTTGGTGGTGCCCGACCCTTGCCAGCGCCCACGATCCCAAGTGGCCAGCAGAGCCCCCGAGCTCCGAGGGCCTCTCACCTGCGGGGCGGGGGGGGGGCGCGCCCTCTGGGCCCCCAAGAGCCGGGGACACGGTCCCGGGCCGCACGCCCGCCCCTCCTGTGTTCACTCTCCCCCGGGCCCCGTTTGTCCTGGAGCTGTGGCGCCCGCGGGCCCGGCCCCCTGGGATGGCGCCTCGGCCGGGAGGGACCCCGAGTGCAGGAGGTGCAGACGGACCCCCCTTCCATCTCCGCTCCCCGACGCAGCCCTGGGGGGGCAGCCTCGGCCCCGGCTCTTTCCACAACCTGCCCGCTCCGAGGGGCTGGCCCCAGGCGCAGACCCACTCCCGCCTGCCGCGCCCGTCTCCAGATGTTTGCTCTCTCCCCTTCCTCGTTCTACCCTCAGACCTCATCTGGCCACGATAAAAAATGATGTGATGCGATTTTTTATTCTACGCCTGACACTCCTCTGGAAGGCTCGGGAGGGCCGGGAAAGCAGGGTCACGGCTTTGGAAGGGTCCCAGGGAACACTTGGCCGTGCAGGAGGACGAGGCGGCCCGTGGCTGCCCCCCAGAGCGGCGGCAACACGGGACGTGCCCGAGTGTCCCCGCGCGGCTGGGCGGCACCTGGCCACACGGGCGGGACACACGGGACCTTTTGGCAGCTGGAGGATTTCTCCAACTTCACTCAAATAATGAAATCAATAAGTTGTGCCTCAGTTTCAAGTTTCCCCAAACAAATTCATATGAAAAATGATATTAATTTATCTGAGATTACTCCAGCCAAGAAAGAGATTTTTCTCTGTCACTTCTGAAGGGTTGGGAGAAAATAAATCTCAACTCTGCGGAAAAAGCAGAACTTGGACGGTTTAGGGATGCGATAAACAAAACGGGCCCTTTCAATGTGAATTAATCAGAGTGGCCCTGTTTACCATTCTGTGGCCACAGAGATTTTTGAAATGCTAATAAATTACATCTCCTTTTCACCCCCAAGTTTAGAGAGCGGTCCTCCACGGGCAAAATATGCATGTGGGCAGCAGGCCAGAGGATTTTCTTTCTTTCTCTCTCTTTCTTTCTTTCTTTCTTTCTTTCTTTCTTTCTTTCTTTCTTTCTTTCTTTCTTTCTTTCTTTCTTTCTTTCTTTCTTTCTTTCTTTCTTTCTTTCTTTCCTTCCTTCCTTCCTTCCTTCCTTCCTTCTTCCTTCCTTCCTTCCTTCCTTCCTTCCTTCCTTCCTTCCTTCTTCCTCTCCTCTCTCTCTCTCTCTTTCTTTCTTCTTTCTTTCTTTCTTTCTTTCTTTCTTTCTTCTTTCTTTCTTTCTTTCTTTCTTTCTTTCTTTCTTTCTTTCTTTCTTTCTTTCTCTCTCTCTTTCTCTCTCTCCCTTCCTCCCTCCCTCCCCCCTCCCTCCCTCCCTCCCTCCCTCCCTCCCTCCCTCCCTCCCTCCCTCCCTTCCTTCCTTCCTTCCTTCCTTCCTTCCTTCCTTCCTTCCTTCCTTCCTTCCTTCCTTCCTTTTCTTTTATCTCTTTCTTGTTCCTCCCGGGGAACCGACCGGGCTTTCTCCGCGAGGGACCCCTGCCCTGGCCAGCGTTTCTCTGCAGATGGGTCGTCCCCAGGCGGGTGTCCCCTCCCGGCCCCCTGCCAAGCCGCTCAGTCCAGAGCACTGTGAGAATGTTCCGGAACCTCAGACCACGAGCACGAGCCGGGGGCCTGTGACCATTCTCCTGGCCTGGTCTCAGCTACCGTCTGCCCACAGCCAGACCAGGGCGTGCTGAGGGTCCGGGTGCGAGGGCCAGTCCCCGGCCCAGAGGAGAGCAGTCCCCTAGGACACGCGTCTCAGAGGCAGACCCGTGGGCGGGGCGTGGGGGGGTCGTAAGGCTTCTCCGAGGGTCTTTCTCCTCGTTTATTCTCGACGCTCACTTTTGAGCCGAACTCAGAACCCCCGTCTCCTCGGAAGTTGCTAGAACACAAAGGAGCCGCTTTGCTCGGTGCCGTCCTGGGACCGACGGGAACAGGGAGTCGGACGTCGGCGGGGCCGAGGCTGCGGGGGCTCCAGTGCTCGGACCCTGGCCTGCGCCCCGGGGACACGGACGGGCCGCTGGGGGCAGGCGAGGCCGCCAGGCCGAGGCCGTGCACCGGATGCAGGCGAGGCCCACGCCAGCTGGGGCCAGACTCGGTCCCGCACACGCAGGGCTGAGTGCTGCCGCTTGGTCCCTGGCCCCGCCCGTCGCCTGGTTCTTGACCCGAGTCTCCCCAGACAGCCGGAGACGCGGAGTTTCGGGGCTGGACAGGAGACGCCGCCTGTCTGCTCGTGCGTGAGGCCTGCAGGGGCCCCGGGGTGCCTGCATCCGGCACACTCGCCTAGACCCACCCGGTCCCCTGCCCTGGACGCGGCTGAGACCTAATGCCGGCCGTGTGCATGCGTGTGACCCACCCGTGACATGGGCCGTCCTCATCACAGACACAGTGTGACCCCACCCGTGACATGGGCCCCCGGGCCCCCGACGCTCCCCCAACCAACACCCACTTCCTGCTCCCGAGACCAAACATGAGCCCCTCCAGCTGTCCCAGCCCTGGCCTGACCCCGGGCGGGGGATGAACCCGGCCCGACAGAAGCTCCCACCTCTCCCAGGCTGTGCATGGACGCGGGCTCTGGTGCCGGCCAGCGCCCAGCCTCCTAGTGGCCACGGTGGGGGTGGGGCTGCCCACCCAGGAGAGAGGTGGCAGGGATGAGTTAGGGTCAGTCACCTCTGGACGTGCATCCCGGGCTCTGGACCTGCCCCTCGCCCGGACGAAGGGAGGGGCCAGTGGAGACTCAGGCGTCCACTTCCCTCGAGAGGGTCCGTCCTGCCTTCTCAGTGCTCCTGCTGCCGCCTCGGTTCCTCAGGACTCTCCTGGAGCCATGGAGGCGCGTGAGGGCGGGGGTGGGGGCGGGTGTCCTTTTTTTTGGGGGGGGGTCCACACCCGGCGATGCTCAGGGGTCACTCCTGGCTCTGCACTCAGGAATTACTCCTGGCGGTGCTCAGGGGACCATATGGGATGCTGGGATTCGAACCCGGGTCAGCCGCGTGCAAGGCCAACGCCCTCCCCGCTGTGCTATCGCTCCAGCCCCATGGGGCGGGTGTTCTTGGCTCTGCCTGGGAGTGGGGCAGGGTCCGAGGGGGCCCGAGGGGCGACTCAAGCAACACAGTGTGTTCCGTGTGTCACGGCAGCTCCTCCCCGTGCCGTGACACACGCGTGTTTCTCGTGCCCCTCCACGCGCATCTCCCGTGTAGTTAACAGGCTGGATTCTCACTAACTTACGTTCTCCAGAGGAACGGACGGAGGCTGGACTCCTGAGGAGAGGGTCCGAGCCCTGCGTGAGGAGGGGCACTGGCGGCCTGTCGAGCTGGAAGGGCCGACGACATCTGCCGGCTCAGGCGGGCGAGTGCAAAAGCCAGCGACAAACTGGAATAGCCTTAGAGCGTTTTTAGCAACAGAAGAGACCAAGTCCCGTGCCTGGAGGCTTCCCGGCGCCTGAGCACTTACCCAGGACCCCCTCGACCTCCGGAGGCGCCGGTGACCGGGAGCCTCACCCCGCACGCCTCACCCTCACCCTCACCCCAGACACGCGGCCCCAGAACCGCAGCCCAGCACCAGGCCAGAAAACCAACCTGGGAATAACTCTGTGACCCGACTCGGGCCCTCGGGGGCGTTCAGTGCTCGGCAGCTTCTCCTCACGTGGGTGGCCCGGTGCCACGGAGACAGGCCGCAGTCGCCAGCTCGGTAGCCCCAGGACGGCCGGTCAGCGACTGCAAGAAGCGACCCGGCAGAATTACGACTGTGACATCCTAGAGTGCAGCTTTTAGGACATTTCGCCCCAGCACACGCGTCCCTGCTCCTAGCAGCCGCACCTGGGGACAAGCTCAGTGCCGCGCAGACTGAGCAGAGGCGAGCTGGCCGGACCCCGGGGAAGACCCTCCTCTACGTGCCGAGGTGGGACCGGGCCGTTTCCGGGTGCCCAGAGCTGCCAGAGGGGCTCGTGGTGGGGCAGACCAGGCCAGGCCGCCCCAGAGACCAGGACAAGCTCGGGTCCGGGAACAGAACAGCCGTGACTGAGGACGGAGGAAAGCGGCGGCCAGTTCTGCAGAAACGGCCCCCGTCGTGCGGACGCGGGGGGGAGTCAGAGTCAGGCGAGGCGCAGGGCCTGACTGGCGGGCGTGCAAGCCACAGGGGAATGTGAGAAGCAGGAAGGACGCTGCAGGAACGGAACCCGAGTCCACGTCCAGGCGGTGATGGTGTTTGTCCCCAGACAGGCCCCTGGGCGGAGGCGGAGCACGGGTGACGGGAGCCTCTTCCTCACGGTGAGTCCACGGCCCCGGCGTGACAGTCCCACGGCTGGGAGCTGGGAGCTGGGAGCTGCCGGGTGGGGCCCAGCTCCGTCAGGGCTCACCCCGGGGAGTACCGTGCTCCCAACGGGCCCCTGAGGGCCGGCGAGCCACCACAGTCCGCGCTGAGGACCGTCCACTCTGCAGATGGCCCCTGGGCCCCTGAGCACAGAGCCGGGAGTCAGTCCTGGGCTCCGCCGGGTGTGGCCCCGACAGAGCCGGGAAAGCACAGGGAGAGAGCACTGGCCCTGGGAGCAGTCACGCTTGGAGCTTTAGAAACCGGCCTGAGCGTCTGCCAAAGCCCCTGGGCGGCTGGTGTTTCTCTGAAGGGTGGGCCCGGGCATCCGGGCCTCTGTACCCGAGGGTCCGGGCCCGGCCTCGGCGTCTCACTGCGACTGTCCTGACGCACACCCGCCCCCGTGACGTCTCCCTGAAGGACCCAGACGGTCCCCGGGTGTCTCGAGTCCCGCGCCTCGGCGAGTCCGCCTTCCCTAGGGCTGTCTGGTTCCTCGCGGGGTTCCCGGCAGGAATCGGTGCCCGCGGGGAGGCCCCCCGCCCCCGCTCTGTGCCCGGAGCTGGATCTCCCATCCTCCGGGGGGTTTCACCGTGGTGAAGGTCTGAGAGCTTGAGGCGCTCTGATGGGTCAGAAGGTTCTAGAGGAGCGTGAAGCTGTCCTGTCCTGCTGTGGGCTGGAGGCAGGGGCCGTGGGGACTGTCTGTGGGGCTGGGCTCACTGCCCAGTGCTCGCTCAGGGGGACGGAGGCCAAGGAGAAGTCCAGGGCTCGTGCAGGGCTGGCCCTCAGGCACTGTCCTGGCCCACCTGCCGTCACCCCACAGTCAGACATGAGCTGGGTTTCCCACCAGCCCCGGGTTTGAGCGCTGGTTGCCACCACTCTGTGAACTGCAGCGGGGACGAGAGGCCGAGCTCTCTGCGAATCTGACGCCGTAGAGGAGTGAGCACGGCAGGGCCAGGGCGACACGTGGCTTGTGCGGAGCTGCCGAGGGCCCGTCCAGGGCACCCGAGAGCCTCGGACAGCGGCCCTGGCCGAGCCGCCGAGTCCAGGTCCGTCCTGGGATGCGGCAACCACTGAGCCAGCCCCAGCAGGCACCTGGGTTCTCTCTCTCTCTCTCTCTCTCTCTCTCTCTCTCTCTCTCTCTCTCTCTCTCCCTCTCTCTCTCTCCCTCTCTCTCTCTCCTCTCTCTCTCTCTTTCTCTCTCTCTCTCCCTCTCTCTCTCTCTCTCCCTCTCTCTCTCTCTCTCTCTCTCTCTCTCTCTCTTTAAGAACTGTGACTTACAAAGTTTTTGATAGATGCATTTTAGGCACGTAATAGTCCCCCCCAGGGCCGACCTCTCCCCACAGTGCTCCCGTCCCTGCCCCCGACCCCTGACAGGCACATTTCCAAGTTCCAGCGGCCGCGGCTGATGTCTCCGTGTTCTGGGCCAGCCTGGCCCCTCACCCGTCAGCTTCCTCGTCGCCTAGGGCTGCGTGGCACGGGGCCTTGGGCTGTCCAGAGCACTGCCTCCTGCGTCTCCACCATGACCCCTGACCTTGGCTCCGTCCCCAGGCCAGCCCCCGCTAGCAAGCACAGCAGGACGGGCCCGAGGCGGCCGGGCCTTGCTCACCCCTGACCACCTTCCCCTCTCGACCTGCAGGGCCACGCAGGTGCGGGGAGACGGAGGGACGGCGGGAGGCCCCGCGGGGCACCGAGAAAGAGTGACCAGGCCAGCAGCAGGGCTTAGTGCCCTTCCGGGGAGGGACCCAGGGAGGGCCGGGAAGGGCACATCCTGCAGGAGCTTCTGCCGCCCCAGCCCTCCCCCGGCCCCCTGCCCACCCCTCCCCCACTCCCTACCTCCACCCCTACCCCGACCCCCTCCCCCTCCCCTCTCCCCTCTCGCCCCTCGCAGACCCTCCTGGACGCTGTCCCCTCTGCCCCTCTCTCTCTCTGCAGATTAAGGAACTCGCAGCAGAGGGGGTCTGTATCTACACCGCACCCCTGCTGAGAGTCCTGGGGTCACCACTGCTCTCCCTGTCCTCTGGCAGCCCCATCCCTCCCCCCACTGTCCTCTCCAGCTCCCCTTTGCCCCGCCCTGCCCCGCCCCTGCTCTCCTCCGCCCACTCCTCCGGACCCCCCCACCCCAACTCTGCGCTTGTGCCCACAGGGCCTGAGACCACCCCTCATCCGCCCCTAGCGGGCCTGCCGGCACCCCACCGGGTGCAGACTGAGACAGACTGTCACCGGCTGTCACAGACTGTCACCGACTGTCACCGGCTGTCACAGACTGTCACCGACTGTCACTGGCTGTCACTGTCACTGACTGTCACAGACTGTCACCCACCGGCTGCCACTGACTGTCACACTGTCACAGACTGTCACCGCTGTCACCAGCTGTCACAGACTGTCACCGTCACAGACCAAGCCACATACTATACCACAGACTGTCACCGCCTGTCACTGACTGTCACAGACTGTCGCCCTGTCACACACGGTGCCACTGTCACGGACTAAGTCACAGATATGCCACAGGCTGTCACAGGCTGTTGTCGCCGACTGTCACTGACGGTTCAGACCTTGTCACTGACTGCCACCCACTGTCACAGTCTGACGTCACAGACCAGGTCACAGACTGTCAGGCTGTAACTGCCATAGACTGTGACAAACGGTGTCACTGATAGTCAGACTAAGTCACAGACTGTCATAAACCGTCACAAACTATGTCCCAGACTGTCCCAGCCTGTCCCCGACTAGGTCACAACCGGCTCGGAGCTCCCTCGAGGCGGGAAGCCCTGGGCCCTGCCGAGGCGTCACCAGCAGGCGGGTGACGCCTGTGGGCTTTCTCCTCATCGGGTGGGGGCTGGCCGGCAGCCGAGCTGGACAGCGACCGGGTGGGGGCGTCCCCCACAGCTCCTGTTGGCGTTGACTCGTGTCCCCGGGAGCCGTCAGCCCTCCTCACCGTGAAGGTCTGTGCGGGCGTCTCCTGCCAGAGGTGAGAAGGGACCTGTGTGGCCCGGAGGGTCGATGAAGGCGGTGACGGTGCTGCGACCCCAGGAAGGGCAGAGCCTGGACCCACGCGCCTGACTCCTGTGGACCCCCCTGAACACTGCCGACCTCAGCCCCTCGGGCCAGCGGAGGGAAGCTCCGGCCGGGTGCAGGGACCCCCACAGCCTGGCCGGGCTCCCCTCGGGCCTCTCCGAGGACAGCGGGGGTCCGGCCCCTGTGCCTGGCAGGTGGCAGAAGGCCGGGCGGGTGCTCGGGGACGGCTCCTCCCCCGGGTGCCGCGGGGTTGCCCCCAGCCCCTGCTCTGAGGACTCCGGCGGCTCCGGAGCCCCCCAGCTCGTGGCAGGGAAGGGTGGGCACCTTCCGGGGAGCCTTTCCATGGCAACGCCAGCCCGGCGGGAGCTCTCGGAGTCCCCCACGCAAATGATCTGACCTGAATCTGGGACGGCGTGAGGGCGGGTCCTGCGGGCACCGGCCAACCCGCTGTGGGTGGGGGCTTTGCCTGCCGGGGGCCTCGCTGCGGGGGGCGGGCACGGCCCTGACCAGCTCCGGCTTCCAGCCCCGTCCAGGCAGGCGGGGTCCCCGGCCCAGCGTCCAGGGCGTGGGCTGACCCTAGGGTTCAGGAGGAGGAGCCCCCGCTGCGGGCGGGCCCTAGGCCTGGCCCTCCTGGGACGCTGGCCTGGGCCTCGTCCACCCGCTCCTGTCCCACCTGCCCTGCCCTGCCCTGCCCGAGTCCCCGCAGGACCTGGTCTCCTGGGCACACGGGAGCTGGTCCCCGGGCCGGGCCGGGCTTGGCGAGGGCTGACTCCCGAGGCCAGAGCCTGGCTCAGCGGTGACAGCAACACGGGGCGGCCACCGCCCTGGGATTATCCACGACGGAGGCCACGCAGGGCCCTGGCCGAGCTGCCCCCAAGCCCCGAGAAGCCTCTGGCCCCCCTCCCAGGCTGCCTGGGACTGCCCGTCCCACCCCGCGCCTCACATGCCACATGCGTGCACAGCCACATACTCATGCATGCACGTGTGCAAGCATGTTTGCAGCACATGGCCATGCATATTCATGCATGTATGCGTACACACATGTACGTGTATCAGCCCATATCCACGCTCGCCGTCCCTGCCACCCGACTCTCCCCCCTGCGCCCTCTGGCAGCCGCCTGGGGCACCGGCAGGAGGAGGTTTGCTGCCGGTCAGTCCCGGGCCTCGGGCTGGCCAGGGGAGTTTCATTCATGCATTGATTTCACCCCTCGGGGCTGTACAATGCCCTGAGGTTGGCGCTTTACCCACGAGCCCTGTAAAACCACCTGCCCAGGGGCGCGAATGTCCCCAACTGGCCCCGGGGCCCTTTTGCCCACACCCCACGCCGCCCTGCCGGGCACCCCCTTCTGTGGTCAGTCTCAGGCCGCCCCACAGACGGCACCTGTAGGACAGCCCTGCCTGGCTCCCCGGGCACCTCCTGTCGCTCCTCTCCCCGCGCCGGGTCCCGACTCCCTGTCGACGCTTCCCCATCGCTGGGTACCGACTCCCTTTCTGTCCCCCCTCGCTGAGCCGGGCCCCCTCTCCGCCTCCCCATCCCGGGAGCGGCTCCTTCGTCCACCGCTGCTCGTGGCCCAGCGAGTGTCCGTGGTGCGGGATAAAGGTCCCCGTCAGGGTCGTGGGCCCCAGGGGAGTCCTGGTGGGACTCTGGGGGTGTGGGGGGTCTCCACCCCCTCTGCCCCGCCGTGCCGCTGCCCCGCTGTCTCCGGGCTGCTCCCGCTGTGAGCCCACTTCTCACCGGTGTTTGGCGTTCTGGGCTCTCTGCTGGCCAGAACCCCCCGCCCTTCCTGCCTCCCGCTCAGCCGGCTCCTCCTCTCCCAGTGGCGCTCTGGAACGTTCCGCAGCCATGCCACTCACCATCAGCATGTACCATGGCAGGTTCGTTCTGGAGAAGGCTTGGGCATGGGCGTCCAGTGGGGCCGGCCCTCCTGCCGCCTCTCTGAGCTCTGGGGGCCCTCGGGTCCTGCTGGCTGACTCCCCTGCCCACCCAGCCCGGCGCGGACGAGCGGCACCCTCGGGAGCAACACTGTCCCCTCGTGTTGCAGCCCCTACACTTAGCTCTCAGCGAGGCTTGGGACTCGGCAGACAGTGCTCCTGCTGAGCGGGTGTCTCCGCTAATGAGGGCGACAAGCACGAGATTCTGTCTAACTCGGGGACCCGGAGCCCTGGGGCACGGCCGGTTTCCCTCGCAGATGGCCCGATAATGGCGTCAACACTTTCATTCCTTTGTCCGTCAGCAGTGAAGAAGGGCTCGTAACGCCGGCCAGCTGGGGCACACATGCGCGGCCACCGCCCGCCTCGGGTTTCACCGTGACCTCAGCTTCCTGCGCCGGGCCGGGCCCCCTGCGAGGAGGCCTTGTCCGGGTGCTGTCGGGGAGCGGAGTCATGAGGAGGCGCCGCCGTGTCAGACATCTGCTCCGTCCATTACGCCCGGGCGGGAGCCAGCGCGGTCGGGAGGCCAAGAGGCGCCAATAAATTAACTTCCTCGCCATGTGCCGGGGGATCGGCGGAGGCGGAGGGGCCGGGCTCCTCGCTGGGCCGGAGGGACCTCAGGCACCAGAGTGCGAGGGGCGTGGGCGGGCGTGTGCAGACACCCGTGCGCAGGTGTGCGCAGCCAGGGCGGGCATTTGAGTGTGCGCAGACGGGGGGCACCCGAGTGTGCGCAGACAGGGGGCACCCGAGTGTGCACAGACAGGGGGGCTGTCTTAGTGTGCGCGGACAGCCATGGGCATCACAGCTCATGCCTGGGTGTCCAGGTGCAGGCGGCACCTACGGCTCGGAGGGCACATAGTAAGCCACGGCGTCACAGGGCACGCATGTAGCCAGCAATGGGCACCACGGGGCCCGCCGCCGGCAGAGGCATCAGTGCGGGCAGCTGCGGGCTCCCTGTGGCCTGGCGCTGAGGTGCCACTGCTCAGCTCGCCCAGGGGAGCGGCTGGTGTGGGGTGTCGGGGCTGGGGGCCGGGACACCCCCCATTTCTGAGCTGCCTGCTCTTCTCCAGGGCCTTGTCTCCACGGACAGGCCGAGAGGGTGCAGGCAAACCAGTGCGAGGGCCTCTGCCCCGTGCCGGTGGGTCCGGCGGGCAGAGACGGCCTCGCCGGCCTTGACTGTGTCCGGACTCGGGAGGGCCGGCCAGTGGCGTTCCTGTCCCAGGCGCACGTCCTGCTCGAGGCCGTGTGCGCGGCAGGGGGGACCCGGAAATCCACAGACGCTCCCGGGGCTCCAGGTCAGGGGGGGGCAGCGGCCGGTGCAGGGAGTAACTCCCGGAGGAAACGCTCCCGGGCACGCACACAGGCCTGCGGCACGCGTGCCCGTTCCCAAGCAGGCCGGCGGCAGACATGGTCCTGTGGGACGGCCACGCCGAGAGGGACTCGGGAAGGGCCGGCGGGCGAGTGTTGGAGGCTCCGAGCAGGCCCCCCAGCCCGGGGCTCTCAGAGCACTGCAGCTTGCCGGACTGGGCGTGTGTGCGGCCACGGGCCCTGCGGAGACACGGGTGTGTGCGGGCTCTGTGCATGCCCGGATGCCAGCTGGCCCACGGAGGGAGCCCTGGGTGAGGCCGTGACCTCCTGGGTCAGACGTGGCCCAGCCCGTCCCAGGACCCTCCTTCACAGCAGAGATCCGGACCCCTGAGCCCCGGTCTCGTGGCCCTGGCCGGCCGCTGGCCAGGAAAGACTGTGTGTGTTGGGGGCGTCTCTGTGTAGGACGGGCCTTGGCAAGGCTCCCCTCAGCCCGCGTCGCCGTGAAGAGTCCCGACCCTATTGCAAGATGATGAATTAAAAAGCTTATTTGCGCCATGCAAAGTTATTCCAAACAGACGGCGAAGCCCATTCGTAGGCTGTTTTCTATCCCCACACACAAGCGCTGTCTGGGGCAGGTAGGAGAGTGGGTCGCAAAGTTTGCCCCTTAGAGTGACCGTCTGCAACCTCCACCGATTACCTGGGCCCTCACCTGGGGTCCAGGGAGCTGCCCGGAGTCAGGGCTGTCCACGCAGCTCTCCAGGAAGGCCCCGCCCGCTGCCGCCCTCCTCTCTGGCACCTGAAGCAAAGGGAATGTTCAGCGACTCTTTGGGTCCTGAGTGCCGCTCCTGCACACGGTGCGGTGAGGGCGACGCCTTCGGGCAAACCTGGCGTCTCCCTCTGCACCCGCCAGCCGAGTGCTCTGGGCCTGCGGCTTCTCACCCCCCGCCTCCAGGCCTCCAGGCCCCCCCGTCCCTGGGCCCGGGACTCGGGAGTCGGATGGCACGTGCAGAAAGAGAGGTCTGCAGGGTTCCCGGGACTCAGAGCCAGCCACGTCCGAGTGGCAGCGCCTGGAGCCGCCCTTGGTGTCGGAATCACGAGCAAATCAAAGTGTGCCAATTTCCCAGCCTGTCCCTCACCCACCTGCCTGGCTGTCATCGCAGTTAAGCCAATTTGTCTCCGAGAGTGGGAGGCAGAGGGCAGCTCCGGCTGGGAGGCCGTGGGGGGCTCTGCGCTCCCGGGTTATTGCCGTGTGTCCGTCTCCATCACCGCGAGGTGATAAATGTGCTCCGCGTCCCTGTCACCGGCACCTCCTGGCGCTGGGTTCACGGAGCAGCGCCTGCGAGGGAACCCGGGCTTGGGGTTCAGGAACGAAGACGGTGCTGAAGGCTCCTCGGGGCCGGGGCCATCCACGGTTCTCGGGTCCAGGAAAGTCCTGGACGGCCCAAGATGCTCAGGGAGAAGCTAGACGCCAGAGCTGACCCCCGAGCCCGTCCTTAGATGCCACGGACACACCTGAGCCCGGGGGCCCACACGCAGAGCGAGGGCAGGTAAGTCGGGGCAACCGTCCCTCGGCCTTTGGGTCCCCTTTGTCTGCGTGTGAGACACAGGCACGAGGCCCCTCTGTCCCCGTGGGGCCTCCTCACTGTTGGCCAGTGTCCAGCCATGTCCCTGGTGTCCTTCCGCTCTGTTTGCTTTGCTCCGGCCTGGGGGCCGTGTCTGGTGGTGCGGGAGGTCTACACCAGTGCTCAGGGAGCACTCCTGAGCAGGCGGGGGCTGCCACATCTGGTCACCAGGGGGTCAAGCCTGGGCCACTGTGCTCTCTCCCGTCTCCTCGGGGACCTCCTTAGTCCACTGCCTTGCTGACCATTGGGCGCCCCTGCCCGCTTCCCTGCCACGGGGGAGGCCGTTTCTTGGTATTCCCTGCCTCCACTCCTCACTCTCCCGCCTCGTGCGTCTCAGCAGTTGGTGCCCTCCACAGAGAAGGCAGGGGCGAGGCTGGCCGTGCGCTTTCCGGTCATCCCTGCCTTTTTCCGGGGTGTTTGAACAGTTTCTGTGCATGGGGCCACTGCCCTGTCCGCCAGTCCAGCCACTCCTGGTTCCCCCTTCTCCTTTCCCGGCTCTGGGGCTAGGCCAGTGCTGGGGACTCCCCTTCGCCCCCGAGGCCGGCAAGCTGCCCCTCCGACGGCCCCCGCACCTCTGTGCTCTGCTCTCCCTCCCCCGACGCCCTCCCCAGCCTGAGCGCCGAGGGCGACGCCTTCCCTCACTCCCCAGCTCTGCGCCTCCGCTCTGGCGGGGTTTTTCCCTCCGGTAGGACAGACCCACCGTGTGCTGTTGCTGCCTCTGTTTCGACAACTGAACGTTGCAGAAATTAAATGCCTACCGTTCCCTTACATGCCTTCACCCCAGCCTGGCCTGCAGCTCCGCAGAGCCCGCGTTTCCCTCTGGAATCCCACGGCGCCGTCACACGGACTCTCTGAATCTTTTTTCCCCTCCCCCGTTTTCCTCGTGCGTTTCCGAAAGTGAATATCTCACGTTTTGTTTGTGTGAAAGAATCTACTCTGCTCTCCTTTTGGACGCCACTCTGATGGTCTATAACATTCTTGTTAAACAGGACTTTTCTCTCAATATTAAAAAATTGTCAGTGTGCTACTTGCCGCTTTCATGGTTTCTGACACAAAATCTCTGATATTTCCCATTTCTGTCGCTCTGAACATAATGTTTATTTTCCTTTGACTGCCTTAAAGATTTTTCCTTGGCTTCTTTAGCAAATTGACCATATGCTCTGGTGTGTGTGTGTGTGTGTGTGTGTGTCCGTTATTTTTCTCAGTTCCTTGAACTTCTCACTTCTGTGACTTTTTTCGTGGGCTTAGAGGAACGCCTGCTCCTTTTCTTCTCAAATGTCTCTTCTCTCCTCTCGAGCCCTCTCTGCGCCTCCCGGGCCAGCTGCACCCGCCACACCCCTCCCCCACCCCCGCTCTCTCCCTCCTTTATTCGACAGAGTCGGCGGTTCCGCTGGTCCCTTCCCATCGGCCCTGGTCCCCGCCGCCCAAGCTGCAGGGGCCTGCTGGCTGGGTTGTTCCAGCTCTGCCCTTCCTGGTGCTGCCTCGGACCCGCCACCACTCACGCGTGTCGGAGTTGCTGCCTTCTTTGTGTGGATCCGGCCGTTGCAGACTGATCGCAGTCATGTGAAGCCCCACCCTGATGGTCCAACGTGTGTTTCCTCTCCGGCCGGCTCCTGGGCTCGGTCTTATCTCTGGCTTCACCGTCCCTTGTGCGTGTTCGGGTCGTCGTGTTTGGTCCCGGGAGGCCGTCGAGCACAGGACGGCAAGAACAGGGCTGCTGCGTCCCTTCTCTCCAGCAGGGCCGCCAGAGTCCGGCGCTTCGATGAGGCGAGGGCCCCTCGTCAGAAGGGGTGGGGCGGGGGCGGGGGGGAAGGTGGCCTGTCGGGCCCCTAGGGGCAGCCACAGGGTCAGAGGTGACACTGCACGGCTTAGCTTTGCCGATGGCTGGCCCGGACGAGAGCTGACCCCCGGGAGCCCCGGGCGGGGGCGTCTCCTGCAGGGACCTGCCTCCCTCCTGCCCCCCGACTCTGGGCTCCTGCGGCGTGACCCCCAGGTCAGAGGGCACAGGGCGGCTGAGACAGGAGCTGGGACGGTCTCACCCCTCGGCTCCCCATGGCTGCCGGCAGCCCCATCCTAGGTGGACAGTGGCCTGGGGACTGCCCTTCCCTGCCTTTTCCCGCTGTCCTCCACCACAGCCACGACTGCCCACGACTGCCCCCCTGCCCACTCACCCTCAGCACCCCTGGGAGCCCTCCCCTGCCCGCACCGCCTCTGCCCTCCCGTCCGAGTCTCTGGCCTCCTGGGCCGCCAGGTGGCCCCTTTCTCCTGACCTGGCCAGTGCCCTGCGCAGTGCCGCCCTGCTACGGCTCTTGCCGCCCCGCCCGGCCGCCAGGCTCCCAGGAGGCACGTGCCCGCCCCTCCAGCAGTGCCCGTGCAGACGTGGCACCCCCTCCCGGGCACGGCGGGAGCACCCGGCCCGAAGCACCTCCTCCTGTGAGGGGTGGACGCTGTCCGGGGTCCCTCGCAGGGTTCTGATTCCTGGGGGACTTCCTCGGCCCCCTGGGGAGTCTCTCACGGATCGTCTGATGGAGCGCGTGGCTCTGGGAGGAATCTGGAATGTTCTATCCTGCCGGCGGGCGGCAGCTGGGCACACATAGGGCCTCTGAAATCATGTGGCTCTAAGGCCGGGAGCAGGGTGGCGAGTGGGCCCCGTGCCCCTGGCAGCCGAGGCCGTCCGGCCCGGGGAAACTGGGGTCCCCTCTTCCCTCGAGGAACTTCCATCTCGCTCTCCGAGCACGCGGGGCTCAGCCCTGGGGCTGCCTGTTCCGGGCCCACGAGTCCCTCCCCCTCCAGAATGCTCTGGAAAACCAGCACTCGCACAGGCCGGCTGCTGAGACTGATTCATTCACTGCCCCTCTCGCCCCCCCACTCTCTCTCTGTCTTTTTCTCTCTCCTCCCCCCCCAGTCTCCGCCCCCAGCCCCCACGCCAGGGCTGCCTCTCTCACCTCTGCTGCCCCGAAGGGAGGGGCCAGCACGGCTGCCCGGGGAGGACGTCCCCCCTTTCCCCTCAGCCCCTCGCCTCAGGCTGCTCTTCCTGGCCATCCAGCTATCGTCCACCATCATCCATCCGTCCACCCATCCGCCCATCCGTCATCCATCCATTGTCCATCTGTCCATCCATCTGTCCATTTGTCCATCCACCGTCCATCCATCGTCCATCCGTCGTCCATCCGTCCATCCACAGGCTGAGACAGTGGAAACGCCAGGGGGCCCAGCCGGCTGGGAGCGGGCGGGGGTCTGCAGCCTCGCTGGATTGAGGCGGGAACCCGCTGAGCTAATTTGCTGATTTACTCAACTTGACACAAATGAATTTCTGTGAAAACAGAATGTATGAAGGAGCCCTTGAATAATTCCATCACGAAACGCGGGGCTCTACTTCCCCTCCCTTGCGTTCTCCGGACGCCGAGGGCCGACCACACTGAGGCGTGTTCTTGCCGCTTGCAGCAGGCCGGGGGGCTGAGTCCGTCGAGGGGGCAGAGCCAGCGGTGTCTTCCCAGGGCCCGACTCTCCTGCCCTGCGGCCTGTGACTCCCTGAGAGTCAGCGGGAAGAGCTCCTCCCGGAGGCCCTGGCAGGGAGGCCCCGAGGGAGGCCGGCGGCTCCCCTGCACCGTCTCAGCTCTCCCGCCGCGGGGCAGACGCCGGGGGAGCAGAGCCGGCTCCTCCTGACCCCCTGAGCTGCCCCGGCCCCCGCCAGCTGCCTGCAGTGCCCACAGCCCGGGACCACATGGGCCCCCGCCCCCACCCCGGGCCTCGGTGGACCGTGGCGATGCCGGGGCCCCTCGGGTGGCACCGGGACAGAGACAGACCCACAGAGAGATCCTGGGCGGAGACGCTCGTCCTCGAGAGAGCAGGGTCCGGGGTCCCGGGAAGCAGAGGTCGGGGTCGGGAATCTCAGGGACAGGCGCGGGGAGGCCGGTTGCACCCTGGGGGGCCGGGGCTGGGAGCAGGAACAGTCCCCGCTCCGGGCGAGCACCTGAGGGTGAGCAGCCTCGGCCACCCCCCCACCCCCCTGCCACAGGGACGAGCCAGTTTCCCTAAGTCCCTGAAGCCCCAGCTGCTTCGGCCGTGAGTGGTCTCGTGCGGGCCCTGCTGCGGGGGTCTCGGGCTGCGGCGGCCCTGGCCCTCCCGGCCCACCGCTCGCGTGGAAAGCCTCCGAGCCCGCGGTGGACACGCGACCTGCCCCGGGCCGAGTCCTCGGGTGTCTGAGTCCAGGACGCGCAGAGCCCAGCTCTGTCCACCGCCACGCCGAGCACTGGCCAGCTGAAGGCCCCGGGGCCACCGCAGTGCTGGGTGTTGGGACCCTGCAGTGTGGCCACACCTGGCCTGGCCTCTCCCTGACCTACACAGCAACGTCTGCGGCCCCAGAGCACTGGAGAGGAGAGTCCAGCTGGCCCGTGGACACGCTGCCGAGCTGCCACGGCTGCCCACCCCCTGCCAGCACCCACGGCTTCCTGTCCCGGCCGCCCTGTGCCCACTCCCTCCAGGTGGTTTCTGGCCCGGACCCAAGGTGCTGGGTGCTAGAGAACGCGCTCCGAGCTCCGGTGCTCCAGGCCCTTCCCCAGACCCTGCGTCTGGGTCTCCTCGTGTCCCTTGCCACCTGGACGGGTCTCGAGGTGCTGATGTGGCCCACTGGACACTGGGGTGTCCCCCGTGGCCACCAGGAGAGACGAGTCAGGCGCCTCCCGGTGCCCTGGAGGCGGGGGGGGGCTGTATCCGGGACCCTGCGCCCTGGCAGGTGGGGGGGACGGGCAGAGGGAGGGGGGGACAGGCAGCAGCCCCGAGGGCCAGGGCACCTCTGGGAGCCGATGTGAGGTGGGAGTGACAGGAGCCCAGAGAGAAGGTGGGACCGCCCCGGTGCCCCCACCCCCGCAGGGCCCCAGGGTGCAGCGAGGGGTGGGGGCGGCAGACACGGCTGCTCCTTTGCTCCCCCTTCCTTGCGGGCAGCAGCCGTGTGGTGCCGAGTGTGCGGGGCCGAGCCTGCGCCCCGGAGCTCCCGTCCCCGTCGCCATCTGGGCGGCAGCCGCAGGCCACTCCTGTGAGGTCAGCGCCAGTGGCTTTGTCCTGCGCGGTCAGCGGAGACCACCCTCACTCCGCTCCCAGGAAGCCTCCCGGGCATCCCCCGCACACGCCCGCCCAGGGCCACTGGTCCGTACGCGACATCGGGGCCCCGCAGAAGGGCCCAGTGTACCGGGAGCAAGGGGGCCGGGAGCAAGGGGGCTGGGAGCAAGGGTGCGGGGAGCAAGGGCTCCGGGAGCAAGGGCTCCGGGAGCACTGGAGCAAGGGCACCGGGAGCGAGGGTGTTTCTATTTGAAGTGAGGAAGTCACCCCGTAGGCTCGCCGACCGCCACTGGAGAAGCCGCCTGAGTGCACAGGTGGAGAGTCGATGCCGCTGTCCCTTAATGAGGAAACTCATGAAGGGGCGTCTGAGGTTTCCCGCCAAGACCCAGAGGGAAGGTCCGGAAGGATCTCGCCCAGGGAAGCTCTCGAGTCTCAAACCGAAGGTGAGTCTCGCCCTCCAGGAACCGGTGTCAGTCCAGAGAGCGACTCCCCAGCAGGGTGGGGGTGGGCGCCTCACCTACGTTCACTTCATTCTTGTCTCGATTCAAAGCAGCTCGACCCAAAAGGAGGACTTTGAGTTCAGACTTTTAAGGAATTCACATGTTTGCATCAATTTTTAAAAGGTTTATAACTAATGAACGCGGGATTTCCTTTGGCACGGCGTGAAATCCGTCCGTGCAGCTTCTAATTAAGAACGCAGCCTCTGCAATCAGCGCTAAGGGTAGGGACTTCATCTGACGTCCTGTGAGGACCCCGGTCGAAAAAATTATGGTAATGTTGTGTGTCCTACAGCCATTTCCGAGTGTCACGGCGCGTGGGAGGTGCGGCCAGCGCGGAATGCAATGTCTCACTTGCCAGAACCTCCTCACCGCTCCTCCGGGGGGCCGGCCCGGAACCCTCCGGGGGTCCGCAGAGACAGAGGGCAGAGAGCACTGCCAGGCCACGCCCTAAAGCAAACTGCGGGACAGGCAGGGGGGTGGTATTTAAAGTGCCGAGGAGACCAAGACGCTTCGTGTCGAGCTGATTAAAGTCGAGTCGGTGACAATGAGCGACACGGAACGTTCAGATACCGCCCGGCCTGCTCCTCCTTCCAGGCACCAATGCCGGGACGCTGGAGCTCCCCAGTCCTTCTGGGCCCGGGTGGGAGCTGGTCGCAGCTGTCCCCGCCCCCCAACCCAGGGCAGAGGCCCCCGCTGGGACTGTGGGCTGGTGGGCGATGCCAGCCGACAGCCGTCGGTGCTGCCGTTCTCACCCAGGCTGCTGGCTCAGGACAAGTCACCTGCAGGGTCTCCTCTGCTGCATGCGTCTCAGTGAGAGCTGGTTTCTGAGGCTCGTTTCACAGTGCTCACTAATCACGGGAGCGAGACGGTGCCCACGCTCTGTAGCGTTAGTCTCCCCCTGCTGCCCCAGAAGTCCTCACCCGTCACCACGGAGGGGGCACAGAGGCTGCGGTGTGCGGTCTGGAAAGTTCTCCTCGGACTCTTGGATGCCGCGTCATGGGCTGCAGGGGTGAGGCAGGCTGAGTCCGGGACCGTCTCCCTTATCGGCTCTCCCGGCTCCGTGTGGGTTGGGCAGAGCCCGTCCCCAAGCCCTCTCGGTACGCCGGGTCACATGCGGAGGGGACGGGGGCTGGCCCAGAGGAGGCCGCCGACACGGGACCGAGACTGAGCCTCCGTGACCCCAGAGGCCAGGTGCTCGGTCCCTGGCACTTCGCTGAGGTTCACCCGCAGCCTGCCTGCCTCTGGGGCTCTCTGGGGGACTCACTCCCTGTAAACTAACAGTTTAACTTGTTTAGCAGCTGTGGGTTTAGTCAGAATTTAATATTCATCCTTTCTGGAGCCTTAACTATTGCTTTTATTTTCTGTTTATTTTTGTCTTTTAAAGATTTCATCTTTAGGGGCTGGAGTGATAACATAGCGGGGAGGGCGTTTGCCTTGCACACGGCCGACTCGGGTTCGAATCCCAGCATCCCATATGGTCCCCTGAGCACCGCCAGGAGTAATTCCTGAGTGCAGAGCCAGGAGTGACCCCTGTGCATCGCCGGGTGTGACCCAAAAAGAAAAAAAAAATTCATCTTTAGGGACTGGGGAGCTAGTGGAGCGTTAAGGGACCTGCCTTGCATGAGACCGACCTGGGTTCGACCCCAGCGCCACCTCTGACCTTCCGGAGCCCTGCCAGGAGGGACCCGCACAGAGCCAGGTGTGACCCCAAAACCAAACAAATCTACACGACCCCTTTTCAGATATTTTCCATTCTTTCAGCTACGCGGACTCTCAGCACTGACATCTTTTCTTTTCCTTTGCCTCCATATTCCTTCGTTTCCACCAAGGCGTCCGGGCTACACAGTTACCTTCAAACCCGCTCCGTGCCCAGCGGGATCCTGCCCCGGGTCTGGCCCCGACGCAGGTTCCGGGACCTGCGGCTGCACGGAGACTCACGCCTTCCTCGGCTGGGCCGGCTGCGGCCGCCGAGAAGCTCCCACCCTGCTCCCCACTCGCCCCTTCCCTGCCCACCCTCCCCACTAACGTCGCCGAGACCGTTCGCTCGAGCTGATGCTTCTTCGTTCTGTCCCTCTTACCTGAGTCCTCTCAGGGGCACAGGAATTATGTAAGAAGGCTCAGAGCCTGTGTGTATGTGTGTGTGTGTGTGTGTGTGTGTGTGTGTGTGCGCGCGCGCGCACGCTTGCAGTTGATTTTCCAACTTTAGTGAGTCAGTGGTTTGTTTCATTCTTTGCCTCAAAGGAGGCTCCGGACCCAGTGGGCTTCCCTCCTGCCCCTTGATCAGGGCTGATCTTCACGTGTCTCCTTGTCTTTCTTAGGGGTTAGAAGCTCCCTCGAGGGTCAGGGTGTGCCCTGTGGAGGCCCCACTGCTCGTGCCTCGGGGCTGACTGCTGAGTGCTCGGGTCGTGGATGCTGAGTGACCGACCACACACTGCCCCGCCCAAGCCGCACAGCCCCAGACCCGGGAGACAGGACCCCGAGGAGACCAGGACCCCCCCCACCCCGCACCCTCCGCCTGACAGTTGTCGACGTTTGAGATTCTCGTCAGAACACACGGGATCATTACTCCTCATTGTCAGCGAGTCACTACACTCACTTTCATGGATGTGTGTGCTAGCGTGTAGCGTGCGTATGATTGCGTGTGAGTGTGTGTATATGCAGCTAGATGCGGGTCTCGGGCTGAGCAAACTGCAGGAGAGGGTGGCAGTAGGAAGGTGGGGAGAGAGCCCGTGTGCCTGGACAATGCCACACGCCACCGTGGGCGGGTGCCCAACAGGACACACACCCCGCAGGGAAGGGAGTCTGGCCGGGCGGCGGTGGAACGTGTGTGTGTGTGTGTGTGTGTGAGTGTGTGTATGTGTATGTGTGTACATGTGTGTATGTGTATGTATGTGTGAGTGTGCATGTGTGTGAGTGTGAGTGTGTGTGTGCATGTGTGTGAGTGTGCTTGTGTGTGTGAGTGTGTGTACATGTGTGTATGTATGTGTGAGTGTGCATGTGTGTGAGTGTGTATGTGTGTGCATGTGTGTGAGTGCCTGTGTGTGTGCATGTGTGTGAGTGTGCATGTGTATGAGTGTGTGTGAGTGTGTGTGTATGTATGTGTATGTGTGTTATGTGTGTGTGAGTATGTCTGCGTGTGACCATGTATGTGTGTGTGTTTGGGGCGGGGGAAAGAACTGGGCCGTGTGCCCACACCCGCTCTGCCTGAGCACTGATGGTTGCCCGAGCACCTCCAGCCATGCACCCCCCAAACAGAAGCAAAGAACGGAAACTCAGGCTCAGGGGGCTGCGGGGCGGGACCCTCGGGGATTTGGGACCCGCATCCCCGGGGCTGAACAACCAGCGAAGGTGTGTGACTCTCTCCGCGAGCCGCGGCACAGCCCCGGGCCCAGGAACCCCGCCCTCTGCAGGCCAGCCCTCGGGAGTGGTGGCGCATGCACACACACACACACACACGTACACACACACACGTGCTCGTGCGCGCGCACACACACACACACGAGCGAGCGCATGCGCGCACACATACATGCACACACACATGCACACGCGTGCACACACGTGCACACACAGACACACGCAAGGCCGCTCAGGGCCCCCCCCCCAGCACCCCCTCAGCTGGACCAGGAAATGCGCCTCCCGGCCCTGAGCCCCGTGCATGATCCTGTCAGAGGCTTCACGGGCGGTGAGCAGGTGACAGATGCCGCGGGGCCGGCGGGGGGGAGGGTGGGGGGCAGCACGGTGAGCCGCGGCTCGGGACGGCCGGGCCTGAAACACGGGCCCTCGCACACGACATTTGGAAGAGCTGCCGGGCGGGAGCCAGAGGAGCTGAGGACCCAGGGCCCGGGCCAGGGGGGAGGGGCCGGGGCGCCCGCAGACTGAGGGGCCGGGCAGCTGGCAGGGGTGGGTGGGGCGGGAGGGGCCAGGCCGGGCGGGGCGTGAGGGGCGTCCTCTGAGAGGCCGGCAGTGCCCGCCGGACGGGGGCTCCAGGCCCAGAACGTGGCGCCTGCCCCAGCGCGGCGGCCGCCGTGGGGGCAGCAGGGGGGAAGGTGCTGAGAGACGCGAACTTGGTCCCCACACGCCAGCCTGAGCTCCAGCTGCCCCGCCCGGGAGATCCCGCACGTGTCCGACGGCAGCGGACAGAGGCCCTGGGCTCACCCCAGGCCCCGGCTGGAGGGAGCACTGCGGGTGCTGGCCTGAGTCCCGTCAAGCACAGGCCCGGGGCTGGGGAGGCTCGGGGCGTGCGCGGGCACTACTCATGACAGGGGCCAGCTGGCACCCAGGGCAGTGGCAGCGCCAGCGCGGGCTCCCGTTAGCGCTCTGGCGCGGGAGCCTGTACACGCGTGTGAAGGGACGGACACGTGTGAAGGGACGGACACGCGTGGCAGGAAGAGCAGGCGCTTGTCAGACCAGACCCGCCTCAGGGTCGCCCTGCCCCGTGCCCCTGCTGGCAGGCAGCAGGTCCCCCTGGCATCACCGACTCGAGGGGGGTAAAGCTCCAACGCCTGGACCCGGGTCGTGCCACGGGCCGGGTCAGACTCCCGGCGCGGAGAATGACGATGGACTCACGAATAAAGCACGAGCCCTGCCCGCCGCCGCCCGGCGAGCGCTGATAAGACACGGAGCACCACGGCCGGGACAAATAACACACGTCCTCGTAGGCACGTCGACACGTGCCTCTCGCGTGCGGGGTTTGCCCCTGGTGACTAAGTCTCTAGTGGTTCCCTCCCGTGTTGTGGGGCCTCGAGCGCTGACTGAGCCGCAGAGCTCGGGTCACTCCCAGCCCACCTCCGCCCCCCGGACTCTGGGCTCTGCTGCGGCCACGGCCAGTGATGCTCAGGGCTCCCCGGCTCTGCCCTCAGGACTCACTCAGCCAGTGCTCAGAGAACCACGGGGGCTGCCGGGAATCGAACCCGGGTTGGCTGCGTGCCCAGCAAACGCCTCCCATTGTGCTGCCGCTCCTGCCCCCTGGCTCCTGTGCGGCTGGTACCTTTCCCTTCTGCCCCCTCTGCCCCCTGCCCTCCCGCCCTCTGCCCCCTCTGTCCCCCTGCCCCCGCCCCCCGCCCCCCTGCCCCCCCTGCCCCTCTGCCCCCTCTGCCCCTCTGTCCCCCGCCCCCCTGCCCCCTCTGACCCCCTGCCCCCCGCCCCCTGCCCCCTCTGCCCAGGACCGTGTGTGGCCTGGGGCTCCCCGGCTCTGAGACCCTGACCCCCTCCGCACTATTAACCCTGGACGTCCTGGGAAGGGACCCCCACGGGTACTTCCTGCCCCCCCCTGCCCCGAGAAGACCCCACACTGCCCGCCTCATGCAGAAAAAGGGTCCCCTTGGGTCTCGGCCTCCCTCGTCTCGGCTCGGAAGTCAGCCCCAGACCCGCACCCCTGCCCTCAGCCCGCCCTCAGCACTGCCCGCCCAGCGCCTTGCAGGCCCCGTGGGCCGGCCCCTCGCTCCCCGTCCCTCCTCGGCCCCTGCTGCCCTCAGCCGCCCCAAGGTGCCTGGCAGAGCATGGCAGGCCGGGCATGCAGCGTCCTCACAGCAGCGCCCTTGCCGCACAGACCCCGCCCTGGCAGCCGCTGTCTCCGAGGACCCCCGGGCCCTGCCCTGCCGCTTCCTCCACCCCTGCGTGCGGGGGCAGCGAGGTGCGCGAGCGTCTCCCTCCTGGGAGCTGTGCTGGGCCCGAGCAGGCCTGAGCCACTATCCTGAGGCCCAGCGCCCTGTGAGGTGCCCCCAGAGCCGGTGCTCGCGGCCCCCCCGGGACGCCCAGCCTGTCCTGCCGTCCGGATGCCCGGCCCAGCCCCTCCCGTGCCCGCCTCGGCGAGGCAGCCGGTCTTGGCTCTGATGGGCCTCACCGGACGCCTCCAGCCGGGCGCCCCCTCCGAGCTCCACATCTGTCTCGCCAGCTGCCGCGTGCGGCCCCCCTGCTCCCTACAAGTCGGCACGCCGCACCCCTGAACTGTCCTCGCAGTAATGGCTCCGCCATCTGCTCCTGGGAGCCAGCGGGCCCAGGCCTCATCCAGACCCCCCGCCCCCCGCCCCCTCGACCCGGCGCCCACCCGCGAGAAGCTCCTGCTTACTCACCCGGAAGGCCCTTATTAGTTGCAAGTGATGAGCTGGGCCCTCCCGGGTGGGCACGGAGAAAGCCCCCCGCCCCCCGTTCTGGGCAGAGTCACTGAGGCACACAGGCCGTGGGGGCAGGGGCGTGGCAGGGAGAGGTGGGTCCCGGCACTGCACCCCACCCACCCCTGCACCTGTCTCTTTGCTTCTCGGAGCAGCCCCAGAGCGGACACAGAGCCACGGGTCACTCCGAGGACGGGGTGCTGGCCACAGAGACCCGAGGCGGGGAGGGAGGCGGGGCGGACGGACCCACGGCTGGACGCGACTTCTCGCCCCGTCCTCCTTTCTGGAACTCGGGCAGGAGGTTGGGGGCGGCCTCGGGCGGCCAGAGCTGGGGGCAGGAAGAAGGTTCTGGCCAGTGTGCTGGAGCCAGGGCACGGTCAGCGGCACCCACGAGGGTGACTCCAGCCCCGGCCAGAGAGAGCCGAGCACAGCTCCCCTCCCCGCCCAGCTCTGCGCCCCGCTTGCCACAGTTTCCCTAGAGCCTGGCTCCCTGCCCCTCCCCAGCCCAAAGACCAGGGGCGTCCCCAGGTCCCCAAAGGCTGCGCTGCCCCCCCCCAGGTGTCTCCCCGAGCTGGACCCTGCTCGGACCACTCCCCCCCCCCGGACACGCAGGCCCACAGCCCCGTGTCTGCTGCGCCACCCCCAGGCCCCCTGCCTGGCTCCTCCCTTGCGGTGGGTGAGTCTCCCCGGCCCCCTTCTCCTCCCGGGCTGGGCACTGCCCTGATCTCTCCCTGCAGCCCGGGCCGGCCCCACGCACATGCGTGGACGTCTGGACACGGAAGTGGACGGGCAGCTCGTCACCCCTGTCTCCCGTCACGCTCTGCCCGGGGCCACCTGCAGCCCCGTCGGCGGGCGGAGCCTCAGCAGGCGCCACGGGAGCCCTTCTGAGATGGCGGAGGCCGGGCATGCGCCTTGGTGGACGCCAGGGGGGCTTCCGGCAGCGCGTCCCGCCGAGACCCCCTCTCCGGGGGAGACCCGCGTCCTGCAGGTCTCATGATTCAGTGATTCCTGGGAGAGGACGAGGGAGGGAGGGAGAGGGAGAGAGACAGAGACAGAGAGACGGAGAGACAGAGGGTCAGGCCAGCACCGTCCGCGGAGACAAGCCACCCTTCCTTCCCCTCCCCAGCCCCGTGGAGACAGAGACAGAGACAGAGACGGAGAGACAGAGGGTCAGGCCAGCACCGTCCGCGGAGACAAGCCACCCTTCCTTCCCCCTTCCCAGCCCGTGGATGCGCCAACGGCTGAAACCACCTTTTATCTGCTTGGCTCCGTTTCAGCCCATCAAGTCCAACAGAAAATCATAAAACTCAGTGACTGCTGCCAGGAAGAAGACAGGGACTGTGAAGTGCTGATCCCCCGGCAACGGGGGGCCGGGAGGGGGCGGGCGTGCCTGGAACTCAAGGTCGGGAGGTGAGACCCCAGCCTGGCGTGTGCCCCTGTGCTGCTCCTGGCCCTCGGCTCCCCCAGGGCCGCGCCTGGTGCCCGCGCGCGGCTGGTGCAGGCTGGCACGAGCTGCCCCGTCTCGTGCCTCCGTCGGCGAGCCGGGCCCACGGCCACGAAGCGGGGCGGAAACCCTGCTCTCCCCGGCAAGGTCAACCCCAAGCCTCCCAGAGCCTTCCCTGGCGCAGCCGGCCGGGGCGGGCACGGGGATCCCGGTCTGGGCGCGGGGCGCGGAGGGGCAGCCTGGCCCGCGGGCGCTGGGCCCCGGCCACGCTCCTGCTGCTGGCGCCCGCGCCTCACTCCAGCCCGCAATGAGTTCTGACTAAACGCCATCAACCATATGACAGGGCCTAACAAATATCAGCGCTCTGCCAGGTTCAATAAACACCCTTCTCAGGGTAATGGTCCTTAATGAGGATACCAGCCATCAGCCCGGGCGGGAACGCGCCGTAATTACGGCTGGGCAGAGTGTCTGCGAGCAACCTGCACAGAGCCCCCGCTGGGGGCGGGAGCCGGGCACCTCCGCTCCCGGCGCGGGCAGAGCGGAATAAATAAGCCCAGGTTCAGGGACGATGTCCAAGACCGTGTCAGCGGCGTATCGGGGGATGCGGGCCTGCCCGGCCTCTCCCGGAATCTGCCAAATTACCGGCTCCTATAATGAAGGCGCGGGGAGAAGGGGACGTTGCTCGCGGAGCGCCGGCTAAATTGGACTCCGGCACGCGAAGGGCCGCGCCCGTCAAGCCTCCCGCAGCCGTCAGTGTCACGGTGCGTCCGTCAGCGCCGCCAGACAGACTTTGCCCCCGAGGAGCGGCTTCCTCGTGGCGGAGTGTGGAGAGCTCATCTGCCCAATTACGAGGCCGGGGGTGGAGACGCCGCCCTTCGGGGACAGGGAAAGTGGTCTCGGCAGCAGGAGGACAGCGAGGCGGCTTTCGGGGGGCCGCGGGGCTGCGTCGCTGGCGCGAGGCCACTTCTCACTCGGCCAATTTGTTGAGGTCTCCCGGCCTGCCTCGGGACCCTCTTTATGACAACGTGGACGGGCCTTTGGCAGGCGAGGGAGGGTAGGGGGCGCTCGACGCAGGGGCAGAGGGGGGCTGCGTGGACGGGGAGCGAGGGGACAGGTGAAGGGCAGTAGCTTTTATTGAGCACCTATTGGGCCTGGAGTTGGGAAAGACGGTAGATGTGCTCCCGCTAGGGCCCCAGGACCCCTGCGGGTGGGCACTTTCTCACACACGTGATGGCCGCGCCAGCAGTCGCCCGTGGACCTCAGACCAAATATCATCACTTCCCAAGGGGCCCTCGGGGCTCACGCCCTGGTCCGTCCCTCAGGCGGAGTCCCTTTAAGAAAAGGTCCAGCACCAAGCGCGAGACTGGCATGGGGACCCCGTCTGGCTCGGCAGTACAAGAGTCAGAGAGGGCGGTCAGCCAAGGCCCATGGGCACGGGCACGAAGCTTTAGATTTGCTGGAACCCAGCGGGGGTGCGGACTGGACACAGGGTGGCCGCCTGTTGGACAAGGCTCCCAGGTGGGTGAGTGGACAGGAGTGTGCCGGGGGCCAGGCCTCCTGTCCGTCTGTCCCGAGGGCCTGTGTGCAGGCCAGAAGACCCCCCTAGTAAGCCCGGGCACCGCCCCCGTGGGGGGTCTGTCCTGGGCACGGCACGACCCCACTTCCCGGTATCTGCCACTGCGATTCCGTAGCTGACAACCCCACCCCCTTCTGCATGTGCGGGGCCACGCACTCCCCGTCCCGTCTCGGACCCCGAATGCCCTGGACAGCCGATAACTTCATTGTTGACTCGTTTTGTTTATCTTTATTTTGTTTTGCTTTTTTGTTTGCCTTGGGGCGGGGGAGGTTTGTCATGGGCCACACCTGGTGGTCCTCAGAGCTTCTGACTGCTGGTTCTGGGCTCAGGGGTCATTCCTGGCCGTGTTTGGGGGACCCTGAGGTGCTGGGGTTTGGGCCCTGCACAGGAGGCGGGTGTCCTGCACGCTGTACTGTCTCTCCCCTACCGAGCAGCTGGTGTCACCGAAGCCCAGTCAGGAACCTGAGTCTACTACACGTCACGTGCGCCCCCCCCAGCTGAATCCTCCAGGCGGGGGGCTGGGCGGGGGCTGGGCGGGGGCTGGGCGGGGGCTGGGCGGGGGCTGGGCGGGGGCCGCAGGGGCCCTTCGGTGTGAGGCAGTGCCCTCCCTCCGGGATTGCACCCTGCTCGGGCCAGGGCCACCCTCGGTGCGGGGCCTTCACAGGGTGGCTCCCCCTGAAACGTCAGAGGACACAGACGCTTTGAACGGAGAGATGTCCGCGCCGAGACAGGACGGGGTCCCCGTCCCCAGCAGCCTCCAGTGGCCAAGCCGCGTCACACGCATTGCGAGGTGCGTTTCCTGGGCGGTTTTCTGCGGCAAATCCACAGCGGCCTCCAGCGAACAGCAGGGGAGGAAGGGGACCCCCCGGCCTCAGGGGACCTGGCGACAAATCAGCACCAAGACATCCCAAACAGGACGTCGCCTCTGCCGAGAATCCCAGCTCGCTGCCAGCTGCTTCTTGCCGGAACGTTCCGCCACCCCGTTGCCCACGTGTTGGAACAGGTCCATCTTTGAAAGAGTCTGCCACTCTGAGGTCTCGGCCTTTGTGCATTCTTCCTTTTCTTGGGGATTCTATAGACGATTTTCATTCTGGTCACTGCAGAAAACTAATTTTCTCTCCTTCTTCTTTGGAGGAATGTTTTTACTGGATAACCTTGTTATTTCCCCTAATTATTTTGACATCACACACGTTACCGTTATTTTTCACTACTCTAAAGAACAAAATAGGTCTTGTTCAAGGAAAAGAATTACATGAGTGCTCAAAGAAATACATGCATTATTGTGCTATAAACTGCGAGAGAAATACAGTCAGGAAGGAGAACGTTTAAGTAATTTCAGGGGGAAAAAGAGGTTTAATTATCAAGATTTCTAAAAAAGATGATGATGTGCTCAGAATGGCCCTAAAAGATGGAGATTGATTTCTTTCTGAGGCAGATTTCCAGAACTAAACATCGGGAGCAATTAAAAAATGGTGGTCTTTTGTAAATTACTCCCAGAAGAAATCTTGGAAATCTTTCATTTTAGTCATTTCGGTCCAGTGAACCAGAAAGCCATTATGAAGGAACAAAAATACTAGAGAGAAAATTGAAATACAAGAGTAATTAACAATATGAATATATCAAAATAAGAATGAATCCGAAAGATGACGGTCACCACACAAGCAACCCAGGACGAAAATGAAAACACTCGGATCTTACCGAGATCCAATCTAACGGCGAAAGGTGCTCCCGACAAACGGACACAGCCGGGCGCTTTTCCCTGGAAACGCCGTCTCCAGCCTGTAAGATGCAGCCCGGGACGGTGGCACGGGGCTTGCTTCCCTCCGAAGGGGACTCTGCCTTGTCCCAGTCCCCGGCCGCGAGGCAGTCACGTTGACTCCCAGGAAGCACCCCGGCGCGACTGTCGCTGTTCCCTGCCCCGTGCTAAATGCCAGCAGAGGATCCTCCAGAAACCCGGGAGCGCGCAGCTATCACAAACACGGGCCCCTCTGGGTGTTCCGAGACTTTACAGACAAATGTTAAAGATTTATCGCACATGAACATCAAACATGGTTTTACTACAGTTCTCATTTGGATCAAATTGACACATTTTACATTCATTTTAGCCCTAATGAGGCTCTTTCACTCCACATTATATTCTGAGTGACCCCGTCCATTAAATTTGTGGCATGGAACAAACCCACTGGTATAACAAAGCCCTGTTCTTACTGGTTTCTTAATTTACAAAAGAGAGACAACAGTTTAGCGGAATCATAAATCTTGAACCAATGAATGTATTAGCCCGCACTCAGCAGAGAGCCCCCGCCAGGGCCGAGCTCTCTGCTCATCTGCAGCCCGGATATCAAAATCCCACGGTCTCGGATTATAATCTGAATATTCAACAGTTCAGGCACATTTCATAATTCAAATCGAGGGACCCGGTAAGGACCAGTCACACTCGTGACACGTCCGTATCAGATCAGCGCTCACGGGCTGCCTCCCACTCACTCTTGACTTTGATGCGCAGTGACGTATTTTTAGAAGCGGGTTCTGTGAAATACCCCGGGTGCCTCGACGGCCCCAGCAGCTCGCCTGGCAGCTGCGGGAACTCTGCTCTCCACAGAGGAGCAGGTGACCTTGAGAAAGGGTGAGCAGAGACGAGAAAATGTTAATTAAAATTATTAGAGCTGTTTGAGGTGCTTATCTTGTTTACTGCAAAGGTGTTACTCCCTCCAGCCTAATTAGGGGTAATTTTACTTACTTTCAAGTCTGTAATGTTAAATATCACAAAGTTTTATCTTCCAGCATGAAGTAATTTGTTATTGGTTTGTCTGTAACTGGTTGATGTTTTAATCAATGTATGTAACTTCCCAAGCCCTGATCCTTTATCCAGAGGGCTGATATATCTTCCCAAGTGGCAGACTGTATGAGACACAGGAATTAAAATCCTTTTCTTCTTCTTCCTCCTCCTTCCTTCTTCTTATTCCCCCTCCTTCCCTCCTTCCTTCTTCTTCTTCCTCCTCCTTCCTTCTTCTTTTCTTCTTCTTCCTTCTTCTTCCTCCTCCTTCCTTCTTTTCTTCTTCTTCTTCTTCTTCTTCTTCTTCTTCTTCTTCTTCTTCTTCTTCTTCTTCTTCTTCTTCTTCTTCTTCTTCTTCTTCTTCTCCTCCTCCTCCTCCTCCTCCTCCTCCTCCTCCTCCTCCTCCTCCTCCTCCTCCTCCTCCTCCTCCTTCTTCTTCTTGTCTCTCTCATTTTTATTTCTTTTTTCTGGAATTTCAACATGAGTCTCAGTTTTTGATGCAAGGGAAAGCTTTTTTTTTTCCATCTCTCCTTTTTCATTTCTTTGTGTCCGAGATTTTTAGAGCTGGCAACATGGCAGTGTGCACATCTCCAAAGTCCACTTTGGGGCACAATGAACTTTGATATCTAAATAATTTATAAATATTTACCCCCCTGCAGGAAGGAAATCTCTAAACGTACTGATGGATTTTAAACCCGAGTAGCCTGTGCTTTTGACTATCGCTAGGGATGTGTGCAAGCCACTGAACTCCACACTAAAATGAACTACTGGCGGGTCCTCACTTGGGCAGCGCCCCGGTGACCCTGTCCAAGCTTCCGCAGAACCGGGAAACTTCAAACATCAAGTCTTCTCAAGTTCCCCGCAAAAGCCTTCCGCGTCTGTGCACGGTTTTCTCGGTGGAGAGCAGACGGAGCGAGGCGACGTGATGAGCGTCTCCCCCGCGTGAGCCGGGGTCTCCCCCGAGTGAGCCGGGATCTCCCTCCTGGGCCCGGGCGGGGGGGCACGCCCCGGGCTTGAGCCCAGAAGGAGCCCGAGCCCTCCGCCGGGCTGTGCGGGGCTGCCCGGAGCTGGGCGCGCTGGCCCCTTGCTCTGGAGCCCTGTGACGTGAGTGGGGACGCGGCTGCCGGCCGCCTCTGGGCCCTCAGGGTCCCGGGGGTGGCGCCGGGTCAGGTAAGATCAGGGCAGCACCTGCAGCCCCCCAACAGCGCTGCGGACCCTCGGCCCCAGCCCGGGACCCGCAGGAAGCCGCGCTGTGGCCGGACAGGCCTCCTAACCCACGTCCGTGTGCGGGTCCCTGGGAAGCTGCTGTCCCGGGCGGCCCCCGGGAAGGACCCGGTGCTGCCCCCACCCACGGCCTGCTCCCCCCCTGCCCCGCCCCGTCACTGGGGTGACGCCCAAGGACACCCGCTGCCCCTCCTCTCGCCTTCCCGTATCCGTCTCCCAAACAATCTCCCTGTCCCTCTCGCCCCCGCACCTCTGAGGGTGCCCTGGGCCCCCGAGTGAGATCCGCCCACACCCTCCTGGGCCCCGCCAGGCTCTCCCCAGCCCAGGCCTCCTTTGAGCCACATTCCTGGCCAGAGACTCCGGAAACCAGTAAGAGCCTGGGACTGACCGCAGGAGTCCGAGAGGCCCCGAGGAAGGTTCTAGCAATTCTGGGGGAGGCGGGGAGGGGAGACTCACCTCAGAATCTGCTCCCAGTGTAGACGAGACATGGACTCGGGAGAAGTCGGCCGGAGAAGGACCTGCGGGTCCTGGGGCTCACTCAGGCCGGCCCGCACCTGCCCTTCCGGGAGCTTCTGGCGGGGCTGGCCGGGCCCTGCAGAGGCCGGCGGGCTTCAAGGCGCCCGGTGTGAGTCCTGTTTGCTCTCCGCCACAGGCTGTTGGAACCGTCTTCCCAGAGGGTCAGGAGCTGCTCCGCCGTCGTGTGCTTCCCGTCACCTGGGGCTGGCGTGCTCCGGCCTCTGCGCCTGTCCTGCTGCTTCCTGGCTAACGGTCCCCTGGGCCCCCGAGACGAGGAGGCCGGCCGGGAAGCCCCAGAAGCCTGGAAAGATCCCGTGGGAGTGTGGCACAAGAGGTGGGAGCTGGCGGCCGGCCTTGCCCACGTCCCTCCCTCCTTCCCCCAGGACTGGCCGCGTCCACTCAGGCCCTGCCCTGCAGGACGTCAGGAGCTGCCCTCGCCTCCCCTCTGCGTGCTGGGGCTTTCCGCGGTGGCCCCGCCAAGGCCCAGCTGGGACCCTGCACAGCCTCTTGGTGGGGGTGGACGGGACGCCCGGAAGGAGGGGAAGTTAAGGCCCGGCTGGGAGCTGCTTCCTCCCCGTCGACTGTCCTCCTGCCGTGGATGGGGGACCCTCTAGGGTCTGGCCAGGCCATGCCAGTTCTCTGTCCGCAGGAGTGGACGTGGGCTCTCCTGAGCTGCCTTCCTCCATGCGGGATCAGGATGTGGCGTGTAGGGACAGTGGACACTGTCTGCTAACCAGTCTTCACTGCAGTGGGCACGTTGGGGCAGTGGACACTGTCTGCTGACCAGGCTCCACCGCAGTGGGCACCTCCAGGGCAGTGGACACCGTCTGCTGACCAGTCTTCACTGCAGTGGGCACCTTCGGGGCAGTGGACACTGTCTGCTGACCAGTCTTCACTGTAGTGGGCACGTTGGGGCAGTGGACACTGTCTGCTGACCAGCCTTCACCGCAGTGGGCACCTTCAGCTCATCCCGGACAAGCACGCCGGATGCCCATCCATAAACACTCGTTTCTCTTTCACACCTGGAGGTGGGTCTCGGGGGCCGGACAGCAGGTGGGCACCTGTTCTGCACATGGCCGTTGTCCGTCTAGTCCCTGAGCCCGGCCGGGGGAGGCCCCCCAGGCCCCACTACACGAGTGAACAAACCCCCGGGGGCAGCAGCTCCTCACTCTGTGTTTCCTCTGTGCGGGATGGCTGCTCTGGGGGGCCCTGCCCACCCCCACCCCACCCCCACCCCACTCGGCCCCTTCCAGCCCCCAACCCCGACAGCAGGTCACCTAAGCCCCGTGTCCCTGCACCCCAGTCTCCAGCCCCCAACACCTGCACCAAACCCACCTGGGGTCCCGGGTTCTCCCCGACTCTGGGCGGGCCCCTGTCCTCTCCCGGCCAGCCCTGCAGCCCCCCCGTGGCCGCCCCCACTCGTCGCTCCACACCGGGCATGCCTGGCCCCCCTGCCCACCTCGGCCCCGAGCCAGGGCCCTTCCCCAGTGCCCCCTGCCTGCCTCACCCAGCCCGTCCGGGAGGCAGTGCTGGGCCGGGGACGGGGGTGGCTCTGGGGTCCCTGCCCCTGCCGGCCGGTTCTGGGTGCGATTCTGGGAAGCGTCAGGCCCCGCCTCACGGGGAAGGGGCAGAGACGGCCCCGGAGCTGCCCTGTGCAGCCAGGGAAACAAAGGCAGGAGCGCCGGGCTCCGTCCTGGGCGTCAGCAGCAAGGCCGAGAGCTGCCTCGTCAGGCCACCCCGGGTCCGCGTGTCCCCCGTGAACAGAGGCAGAGTTTGACACGGGAACTTCCGTCTCCGTTACCAAGGAGACAGCGAAACTCCAGGTCCCTGCAGCTGGGCCGCATCTGAAACAATGAAATATCTGCTCGCCGAGAAGCCCAGCACACGGTGTTTGACCCCGAACCCGGGTCCGCCCGGCCCTCCTGCGGGCGCCCCGGGAGTGTGTCCGGAGGGGCCGTGGGCCCTGTGTGGCGCGGGAAGGGGGCTTCCCACCCTCCTGTGCCGGAGACCTAAGACCCAAGAAGCAAAATGCCGACAGCCTGGGAGCACTGACACGTGATGAGAGGGTCTGGCTCACCTCAGCTCGGCCCCAGGCCGCTCCTGCCTTGGCTCCGGGCACAGACGGGGGGGGGGGCACGCTGTCTGCGTGTGTTTCGCACGCACAGGCCCACGGGAGACGTCTGCGTTGTCGCGTTTAAGGGCCCCTGCGGGGCTGCAGGTGACCGAGGGAGTCCAGGGGAGAGTCCTGCTCCCGAGTCCGCAGAGGACATTGTCCTACTGGCCTCAGTTTCCCAGCGAGGAACCAGCGCAGATCCAGGCCAGGCCAGGTGAGAGGACGTGGAGAAACGAGGAATCTCCCTGGACTCGGGGGCCCCGGCGGGAACGTCCCCCTTCAGCCTCACCGCTGCCACTTCCGGCTCTGTGAGAGCCCGGGCCTCCGCTCGCGCCCCAGGGTGGGATTCTTCCCAGGTTCCGCTGACCGGGGGTCTCCACGCGGCACCTGGCGGGAGCATCGCGAGGGGAATCATGGTTTCAGCCCCTGGGTCTGGACACGGGCGAGTCAGTCCCCAGCACGCCTGCGTTGACCCCAGTGCCACCGCCCGGAGTCAGCCACCCAGGACTCGGTGTGGGGCGGCCACAGGGGACGATGGCTGGATGGTCAGCACCTCTCCCCGCAGCAGACCGTGTAGGGACGTGTAGGGACAGTGTCCAGCGGGGTCTTCGTGCATTTGGGCCTGGGGGAACTGTCCCTTCCCACTGGGCTCCTCCGGGGTCCGGCTGCCCTGACGAGTGCCTCGGGGGCTCGCGTCCTGCCCGAGAGCAGGCGGCAGCAGGGCGGGTGGCCCAGGAACGCTTGGACCCTTCAGCGTGTTGGCAGCTGGTGGTGCCCGCGGAGCCGGAAGCCAGGGCCAGCGGCGGCCCCCTCGCCCGTCACTCTCACCTGACCCCTTGGCCCCTGTCCGCGTCACTGCCCGCCTCGAGGGGCTCCCCAGGACACTGAAAGCGCAGGTGTGCCTGCCCTCCTTGGGTGGGGGTGCCGTCCCCCACCCCCGCTGCACCGGGGCAGGCGGGACCCTGTGACTGGCAGGTCCTGCTCGCTGACCCCGGGACGAGGGGCCACAGGCAACATGGCGGCCAGCGGGCGGCTCTGCCGTCTCAGCTCTTGCCAGGTGAAGCCCCTCGCAGCACGTGGAGGTGGGGAAGGAGGAAGGTCCCCCAGGGGGTCTCAGAGTAGGGGGAGGTGGGGCATGGCTCCACCCACAGTGCTCCCTGTTGGTCCCTGTGCAGGTGTAGCCCAGTGAGGCACTCCCGGAGCGGTCTCCTGAGGAGGACAGCAGCAGGAGAGGACAGGGCACAGCCGGACAGAGGGACCCCTGCACAGCAGCCTGAGTCAGGCAGGAGAGATGGACGGACGGATGCCAGGAAGTCGAGGATGGACACTGAGGGCCAGGGATGGACACTGAGGGCTAGAGTTGGACACTGGGGGCCAGAGGTGGACATTGGGGGTTAGAGATGGACACTGGAGGGTCAGGATAGACACTGGGTATCAGGGCTGGACACTGGGGATCAGGGCTGGACACTGGGGACCAGGGGTGGACATTGGAGGTCAGTGATGGGCACTGGGGGTCAGGGGTGGACACTGGGGATCGGTGGGATCCGGCTTAGGCGCTAGTAAATTGTCCCCAGTGGGCTGCGTCGCACACCTGGGGCTTCCCCGGGGGAGGGGTCTCTGGAGGCCCCGCGGCCATGAGGGTGGGCCCCACCCGGGCTGTGCGCCGGGCTCTGATTCTCAGACCCGAGCCACGGCGTGGAGCAGAGATCAGGACGCTTCCTATTTCCTGCAGGTGACAAACAGGGTCAGCACTTGCTTCGCGTGTAGTTTTTATTAGATTGATCAAATTGTATTCTCATGCTCTCTCCAGGGCGTGGGGTTATAATGAAGCAATAAAGCCGGCGGCGGCTCTCACTCGTCCCCGAGGCTGGCGGTGTGCCTTGTTCTCCGTGATCCTGGCCGTGAGGCTGCATGGGGGTGAAGCTGCCCCCCTTTTGCAGCAGAGAAGACTGAGGCTGTCTCTGGACAGGGTCCCTCTGTGAGGCAGAGACGGTTACGTGACTGACCGGGGCTCACAAAGGACCCGGGTGGTTTCTCGAGCCGAGGATGAGGAACATGCAGCTGGAACAGTGATGCCCGGCTCTGGCGGGCAGGGCAGGGCAGGGCAGGGTTGGGGGCAGGGCAGGGAAGGGGGGGCAGGGCAGGGCGGGGGGGGGCAGGGCAGGGGGGGCAGGGCGGGCAGGGCAGGGCGGGCAGGGCAGGTTTCTCAGGCACAGCCGAGTCAGAGGTCAGCCCTGCCAGGACCCAGGCTGAGTCCGGGCACTGGCCCTGCTGTGAGCTGGCCTGGTGCTCCGAGGGTCAGTGTGGGTCCACCCCCGAAGTGGCTCAGCCCAGTGCAGGGCCATGAGGAGCAGGCCGGCAGCCAGCGGGCCTCGCGCAGACACCGGTGCCAGTAAGATCTGCTGCCGCCCCATTAGTCTCCCGGCTGTGTCAGGGCGGGCAGTGGCCAGGGCCTGTGGCCAGGGCAGGGAGGCCTGGTAGCAGCCAAACCTTCAGAAGCAACTTGGCAAAGCCCCTGCCCAGACTCAGTGATGACCAGAGATCACCAAACGCATCAGGCTGCATCATCACAGAGCAATGGCTGCAATGCCGTTGAATTGATACCTAAGTTTCTCTGTCTCCTTCACTGCCAAACTGCTCCACGAACCCTCTGATACGCAGCCAATTAAATCTGACTTTCCGATGGCATCTAAGTTCGATGACTCTGGAATAAGAGGAATGGGAGGCGTTTGTCACTGTCACCGTGTCACTGTCATCCCGTTGCACATCGATTTGCTCGAGCGGGTGCCAGTGACGTCTCATTCGTCCCTGTCACGTGCTAGTGTAGTCCAATGGCATCTGCTCACTCCAGGAGCACGAAGAGCACGTTGTTGTTACTGTTTTTGGCATATCGAATACGTCACAAGTAGCTTGCCAGGCTCTGCCGTACGGGCGGGATATCCTCAGTAGCTTGCCAGGCTCTCCGAGAGGGACGGAGGCTTTGGGCTTATATAGCTGAGCCGGAGGTGGTTTGTGGGTGTGTCTCCCACGTACCTGACTTTTGGCCCTTTAAATTCTTGGTGAGGAGTTTATGAAGGGAAATGGGATTATGATTATTCTAAGAAATAATCAAGAGCCCAGGAATAATAGAAAGCTTACATTCATATTCATTCATATTCATTTTTGTTATTTGCAAAATTAAAATGATCCCTCCACCCGCCATAAATGATAAGCATCGGTTTCACCTTCAGTTATCATCATCATCATCATCACCATCATCATCATCACCATCATCATCATCATCATCATCATCATCATCATCATCACCATCATCATCACCATCATCATCATCATCCCGTAGATCGTCGAATTTCTCGAGCAGTCTCAGTAACGTCTCCATTTGTCCTAGCCCTGAGGTGTTAGAAGCTTCTTTTTACTCGTCCTTGCCAGTGGTGCCACATTGGAGGCTCTCCAGGGTCAGGGGAATGAGACCCAGCATTGTTACTGGTTTTGGCATATTGATACACCATGGGAAGTTTGTGAGGCTTTCCCATGTGGGCAGGAAACTCCCGATAATTTGCCAGGTTCTCCCAGAGGAAGAACTAGGCTATAAGGTGTCGTGCAGCCACAAAGTGGCTGTGCACTTCTGAGAGCTTGGTTTTAAGTCTCTGGATGTTGGCCGTTGGTGGGATTACACGGCACTGGGGACAGTCCCTGGGTGTGACCGCCTAGCTACTGGGAAATGGGAAATCTGGGTAGAGGAGGCCCGGTCCCGGTCCCAGCAGGCTTGGAGGTCTCAGCCCCGGGTCCCACACACCTGGGTTCCTCTGCTGGCACCTTCGTGCGTGATGCTCATCGAACGTGTGGAGAGGGGCCTTGAGCATGGCTGTGGCTGGGCTCCAGAGGTCTTTGGCCATGGGATCGCTGCTCGGGTGGGGAGGGAAGCTGGAGCCCACCCCCTCCGAGGGGGCCCGGGGAAGACAGCCAGGCACGTGGGCAAGAGACTCTGCATCGCTCTCTTCCGAAGCTTGGTTTTAAGTCTCTGGATAACCTTAAAGAGGGACAAAGTAGCGTCCTGGCTGTGAGCTGGCCACAGACGTTGCAATGAACTTGTGAGTACGGCCGCTTCTCCACTCTCTTCTTAACTCCGTACCCGCACTGGTGGGACACAAGAAACCACAGTTGTTGTGGCACCGGTGGATGTTAAGAATTTAGGGCTTGGTTGGGGGTCACCCGTGAGGGTCCCTGCCACGTGGTGCTGGGGTTCGAGCCAGGCCCTCCAGCACTCGAAAGACAGGCTTACTATTCCCGCTTCACCCAGGGCGGAGATCTCTTACTGTTACTTTGTGGCTACGTATGCCCAAGAGCTTTTGTTCCCATGTCTAGAATATGATGTTTGCAAGTTCTGGGATTGTTCAAACGCGAGAAACCACTTCAGTCTGCAGTCGTCTCCTCGCGATGCTGAGATCCCGAGGATTAGGGTGCGAACATTGGTATCAAAGCGCCCCGGAAAGTGGGGGCTGCAGAGACAGGGGTGCATCCGGGCCAGCACGACCTTCCCTGCTCATGCCCTACCCACCCCCTGCAGCCTGAACCCCCACTGGAAGAGAGGACCCCGCTGTAGAAACTCAGGCCTTGAAGGTCCTCGGGGCGCCCGGGGCTCCCCTGCTGAGTCTCATCCAAGGGGCTCGAGCGTCCCTCGGATGACCGAGAGCCACCCACACCCTGGGCTCCACCTCGGAAGCTGCCCGCCGCAGGGAGAAGGCCCCGGGTGAGCGGGTCCGTTCTCGGCTTCTGCTCACTCAGAAACGCAGTGATTGGCTGCCAGTGGGGGCTCGACTCTCCCGGCCCCTGGAGCTGTGGCCCAGAAACACCCTCAGACACAGACAGACAGACAGACGGACGGACGGATGGACGGACGGAGCACCACTGATAGTGAGTCTCGTACCCGGCCAGAGATTTCCTGCCCCGGGTGTTCGCGTGTGACGTGGCTGCAATGCGCCAACACAGAGCAGGGGACTCGGCCGGCCCAGCCCCCGGTGAGGTGCCCGGGGCCCCGTTGTCTCTCCCCTGTGTGCAGGGGTCCCCCAGCCTCCTCCTGGCGGCCTCCCGCGCTCCATCACCCCCACCCGCGCTGCCTCTGCGCTGATGGGCCCTGCTGGTGACGCCGCTGGCCCGTGAGACACACAGCGCGTAGACTGGGGTTAGCGTGGGAAGCGTGTGGCCTCACGGCGTGGCGTGGTCAGCGGGGCCCAGTGTGACGGCCCACCTGAGTTTGGACGGGACCCTTGGAGCCCGCAGGCCACGCCGGTCACCCCTCCCAGCCCGACTCTTCCCTTTGGCCTGGCGGCTCCGGGCCCCGAGCAACGCCGGGCCCCGGTTGAGAGGGGCTGCAGGGCTGAGGCTGGCCACCCCACACCCCCCGCCGCACCCTGCTTCCTGCTTGTGAAACACTTTCCGGGCCCTCCCTCCCTCTCCGGCAGTCCGGTACCGCACCATGGAACATTCCAGATGGGGTGGGTTCCTCTGGGCTCCTCGGAGGCTCCCGAGCAAATTAATTATGCTTTCAGAGTCGCGGCGGGGAGCCGGTGCATCGCCTTGGATTCCTCCCCTCAGCTCCCACAGCAGGTTCCCGCCCGCATCCCCCAGCCTGCGCGCGGGGCCGCAGAGAGCAGCCTCGGAAGGCCACGGCCCAAGGACGCGGGACACAGGGCGCCCCGGGGGCAGGGCACCGGGCACAGGGCACCGGGCACAGACTCGGTAAGGAAGGCCGTGAGGCGGCAGCAAGACCCGGTGCTCCAACTCCACACGCGCTGCTGGCCCCTCATGCCAGGCCGGGGCCCGGGCTGGTCGTCTGCTCCCGCGGGAAGGTGCGAACAAGCAAGGAAAATGATCCGAGCACGGGCCCATTTTTAGGAAAGAGCACCCGAGTCTGAGGAGGAGAGAGAGGCGAGAGGGGACGCGTGCAGGCGTTTGGAGGCGAGTGGACAAGAAGGACGTAGGGGTAGGACTGGGCCCGGGAGGCGAGGACGGGGCGAGTGTTGGGGACGCGCGTGTCGGGAAGTGTCAGGAGTGTGTACATGAAACAAACTTCGGAGGTGAGTATGGGTGGGAGCGTGGGCGTGGGTCAGAGGCGTGTAGAGGAGGCGAATACGGACAGCCTGGAGGTGAGCATAAGAGGTGATCACGGAGGAGAGGAGGACACCGCGGTGGCATATGTGGACGTGAGTCTGAGGGCGGCTGTGGACGCCAGGGCAGGAGTCAAGAGATTAATGTGGACCGACGTGCCCATCAGAGCTTAACTTGGAGGTGAATATCAGAGCTAAGTGTGGAGTGGAGTGGTGAATATGAGGCGGATATCGGTGAGAGGTGAGTATGGGAGGTCAATACAGGAGGCGGGTTTGGAGGTGAATATAGCAGGTGAGTGTGGAGGTAAACGTAGGAGGTGAGAATAGAGGGGTATATAGGAGGTGAGAATGGAGGTGAGTGCGGAGGTAAATGTAGGAGGTGAGAATGGAGGTGAGAGTAGAGGTGAGTGTGGAGGTAAATGTAGGAGGTGAGAGTGGAGGTGAGTATGGAGGTAAACGTAGGAGGTGAGAGTGGAGGTGAGTGCGGCGGTGGACCGTGTGGTGAGTATGGAGGCTGTGGAGGTGAGTCTGGGCTCAGCCTACACCGACAGGACTGCGCCTGTGGGACGGCCACTCTCTGGCGGGCCGCGCGGAGACTGGGGGTGAGAGCGGTGGGGGTGCGAGCTCTTCTGGAGCCCGTGGGGACAGGAGTGGACGGAGGGCGGGTGCCGGCGAGGAGTAGGGCGGGAGGAGGGTGGCTCTCCGCCGCAGAGTGCTCCCGCTCCCTCCCCTGTCCCGAGTGGCTGTGGCCGCCGTCACCCTTCTGTGGGGGACGAGCTCTGGGCCCCGGGGCCTGCAGGGGAAACGCCAACCTCTGCCTTCCTGCACTCGGCCCCTCCCCGCCCCAGCCCGTAGCCCCTGGGCACTCGGCCCCGGGGGGCTCAGGCCCCACTGCAGGCTCTGCCCCCCAGGGCTGTGCTGCGTGTTGGTCTCTGCAGCCCTGCCCGCCCCTGACACACACACACACACACACACACACGCACGCACACACACACGCACACACGCGCACACACACACGCACACACACACACACACGCACACACGCACACACACACACGCACACACGCACACACGCACACACACACACGCACACACACACACGCACACACACACACGCACACACGCACACACACACGCACACACGCGCACACACACACACGCACACACGCACACACATACACATACACGCGCACACACACGCACACACACACTGTGCTCGGGTGGGTGTGAAACCCTGCGCCGTCCCCCCGGGCCCCGCTGGCAGAGCCTCCCAGGACGGCAGCCAAGATCTGCCGATAGTCGGCGCGCTCTGAAAACCCCAACCTTAAAAATCCATTCTGGAGATGGGATTTAATTAAATGCTGTGTGCTTGAATCCGGTTCAAATGAGTTTTCCCTGTTTCCGATGCTCGCGCCCCACGTGAGCCTCTGCCCGGCCACGCGGCTGCACCGGCCTTCGCGGCCTCGGATAAAACACCTTTATGCTGTTTAGGATTTTAAGAAAAGAAAAAAACAGCAATGGTAAAATGACTGCCCTTAAATGGTCAGCCGACGCCTGCCCGTAAAGCCCCCAAACGCCAGACCTCTCCGAGCACTCTTTTACGGGTGCACATGGCTGCTGCCAATATTATTGTTTGTGCATAAAATGTAAATTAGGGCTCTCGTGTTCACCTGCAAGGTTTTCCTTAAAGCCCGTGATTGCGTTTGAATCCTGCAGTTCTCAACAGAAAGAGGGAAGTTCGGTGCTGATGGCTGGCTGCGTGGACCTCCCAGTGCAGGCATTAGCTGGCTGCGAAGCCTCCGGAATGTGATGAGAACAATACCGGGAGGCCAGCCAAGCCGGCAACGCCGGCGCCCGGGGCCCGGTAACAGGAGCTGTGCGGGCCCAGCACTTCTGTGGGGCTGGAAATGACACCCCGTGATCCCTGACTTGGCCAAGGGGACTGGAGCGGGAGAAGAGCCGGCAAGACAAAACCCCAGCACTTTCCCTGCGTTTTCTAGCACGAGTAGGAGAAACCGGGGGGAAGCCTGCCGCGGGCTCCCGGAGGACGGGGCAGCTCTCCGCCGCGCCGTGATCATTCCCTGCACTTTCTCCTCGGGTCCCAGCACCCAGGCGGCTCAGCCAGGGACGCAGAACCCCGAGACGGGGCTCCCGGGGAGCCCCCCGCCCCCCGCCGCACTGACAGCGGAGGCGCACGCTGACAGCTGCAGGAATCATGCAGTTGAAGTCGGTCCCCGGGGAGGGAACAATATACTGATGGTATTAATTCTGTTTGGGGTTGTTAAAATAAGGAAAGGTGAGGGGCTGTGCGAGGGGCCTGCCTTTTTTTTTTTTTTTTGCTCCTTCCCCGGGAACAAAGAAAGATCCAGCTTCTTCCCTTCGTCCTTGGCTCGTCATTTGCAACCTTTGGAAACTGTATCTGATTATGCGTGTGGCAATTAATCATAATTAAGCAGCCGGGGTGGGGAGAGGTGCAGAGAAGGTGGCCAGGAGCTGGCGTCGGCCCCGAGACACCCCAGCCCCGGTTTGGGTGGCAAAACCTCCCCTTCTGGAGCCCCGTGACGTTGGAGGGAGGCAGGGGGAGGGCGCGGGGGGGGAGGCAGGGGCGGAGCTCGGGGGGCGGGGGGCTGCCTCCTTGGGGTCCGTTCCCTTTCTTTGGCGACGGGAACCTTCACCAAGTTCCAACGCGTTGGACGCCAGGTAACAAATTACCTTCCTAATGCCAAGTGATTTGGACCCATTCTCACAAAGCAGACTTTTCCAATTTATTACAGGAAAACATTCCATCATTACCCGCTGGCACCGGGTCCGGGCACATGGAATCCGCCCCCCCCCCCCCACGAGCATTTAAAAGCCAGGCAAGCCCAGAATGCGTCTTATTAAAAATTTTTATATATTTATAATTAAAACACGGGCTGGCCTGGGAATGGCTCTAGCAGATGTGGCCGGACACGCGGCCGCCCACAAAGGCCGCTTTCACGGGCGCCGCGCAGGGGCCCAATTTGTACCGTTTATGGCCGGGCCTGACCGCGCCGACGCGCTGTTTATTTAGGAGCACCGCCACTCGGGACCGCCCGCCCCCCACCGCCCTGCCTGCCCGAGCCCCCTGCTGCTGGGTGCTCCCCGGGCTGCCCCAGGCACCGGCTCGACCCACCCTGAGCCCCAAGAGACGGAAACCCCGAACTCAAGCCCCGTGAGGATGCGCCACCGAGGAGGAGCCCCTGGCAGGGACGCGGGGAAGGAGGCGGGCAGAGACGAGACCCACCAGGCGGGGACCATCCCCGGGGGAGGACTGGCCCAGTGTTCGGAACACGGCGGGGCAACAGCAGCCTCTTCCCACAGTCACCCTGTCCGCGCCGCACCCCTCCCCACACCACACCCCTCCCCATGCCACACCCCTCCCCACACTGTGCCCCTCCCCACATCACACCCCTCTCCACACCACACCCCTCCAACATCACACCCCTCCCCACACTGCACTCCCCACACCACACCCCTCCCCACATCACACCCCTCCCCACACCACACCTTCCCCACATCACACCCCTCCCCACATCACAACCCCCACACCACACCCCTCCCCACATCACACCCCTCCCCACATCACACCCCCCCACACCACACCCCTCCCCATATCACACCCCTCCCCACATCACACCCCCCCACACCACACCCCTCCCCACGCCGCACCCCTCCCCACATCGCATCCCTCTCCACACCACCCCCCACGCCATACCCCTCCCCAAGCTGCACCCTCTCCACGCCGCACCCCTCCCACGTGTCCTGGGGGAGTGCATCAGAGGCAGCAAGCCAAAGACTCTTCCTCCGCCGGCTCCTGGGCCCATGGCTCCATCAGCCCCGTTTGCTCCCCGTGGACAGGTCCTCTGTCCACATGCTCTGCCACCTGCTGCCCGAGTCCAGGCCAGCCCCTGCACGGGTTTCTGAGCACCCCTCCCTCCTACAAGGCGCTGTCCCTCATCGGACGGGGGCCCCGGGGGCGTGGGTGGCAGCTCGGTTTCCGGGAGACCCGTGGGCATCGCGCACCCGTCCCACCAGAGAGGAGGGGGCAGCGCCTCCCGCCCACCTGTCCCGCCCCACCTGCCCCGCCCCACCTGCCCCGCCCCACCTGCCCCGCCCCACCTGCCCTGCCCCACCTGCCCCGCCCCACCTGCCTCCTGTCCCTGCTGCCGTGGGCAGGGCCGGGGCCCTGTGTCGCTCCCCAGCGGCTCCCCCTGCTCACTCCAAGGACCCCTGAGGCCAGACCCCCTCTAAGGACAGGGCTCGGGCCTCTGGGGGGTTTCTGACCTCGGGCCCCGAGGGGTGTGTGTGTGGGGGGGGGCCCTGGCTCGGAGCCAGCCCGGGCGAGCTCTGGGCCCTCCCCCGTCCTGCTTCCCGGCCCTGCGGGACTGGTTCGTTCCCAGGCTGCAGGTTGCCTGGGCCACAGCTGAGGAAGACGCCCGCCGTGGCCAGGACACACGCCTGGTGCCAGCCCACACACCTGGTGCCAGCCCAGTGCCGCTCCCTCGGGGCGGAGCTCCGGGCCACGCCCCGTCCTTGCTTCGAGTCTCTGGTCCTACAGCGGGTCTGCAGCTGGAACCGAGGTGGAAGAAGTCAGCGGCCGCAACCCAGGTCTGCGTGCAGTGGGACCCCCACGGCCCTCCGAGGGTCAGCGCCCGGCTGTGGGCAGGGCCAGCACTGGGCAGGCACGGGAGTTTTGCTGCTCCAAGGCCCCAGTATTGGTCTGCAAACACTGATGAAGGGCCACCCGGGGCCTCCGCGCCCTCATGGGGTCCGGACGCCAAACGGGGAGCGCCAGGGCTCGGAGCCCCAGGGCCGTCCGCCTGGCACCCAAGGGGCTCTGCGAGGCCGTGTCCAGGGCGCTGGTGGCCAGTGCCCACTCGGTGCCAGGGCTGAGCCGGCGCCAGCCTTGGCACAGGGCAAGGGGCCCCTCGGTTCTCGGAGCCCGACGCAGCCTCTGGGCAGCCGCCTGCTTCCGGCTGGAAGTGAAGCCGCTTGGCTCTGGCCAGAACCTGTTTAGACGGGCCGGCGCCAACCTTGCTGGCCCCGTGGCCCCCACCCGGACACGCTCGAACACTCAGCCCGGGGCAGGCAGGCGGCTGGGACGCGGGCGGACAGCCCCAGTGCTGCGCCCACAGCCCCCCAGCCCCCAAGGCCTTCCCAAGCGAGAAGAGAGGCTCGGCCGGCGCCCCCCTGCCCGAGAGAGGAGGCCACCCAGACCCGCTCGGCGCCCGGTGACGGGGCGTGCCCCAGGGCCCGCACGTGCAGAGCAGAGGCGGGCGTCCATCTGGCTGAAGGGGCTTCTGCCCCCACGCCAGTCCGGCTGCTCCTGTCAAGGCCGGGCGGGGTCCGGGAGGGCCTGAGGGGGCGAGCAGAGCACTGTCCCCGTGCTCCCAGCGGGCGCCGAGCTGGCCCGCCCCGGGCACAGCCGCCGGTCACTCTCTGCTCTGCGCCCCCTGACGGACAGAGGCACTGAGTCCTGGGCAGGGGTCTCCCGCGGGAACGCTGTCCCCCTCACGGGGCCTGCAGCCTCAGCGCCCGAGGGCGCCTTGGGTCAGAGTGCTTGTTGCAAAGTCACCCTCTGTGCCCGACTCTTGGTCAGCCGCCCGGGGACTGGCCGGGCAGGCTTCCGCAGAGAGCCGACGGACGGGGGAACTCTGGACTGAGCGTGTTTCCTGACTCCGAGCAGGCTCAGGGCGGCCACTGCTCTCAGACGGGGAAACTGAGGCACAGGCTCCTGGGCCGGCGCCCCAGGGGGGCGGGGAGACCCTCCAGCTTCATCTGGGATCTCTGCGTGGAGCTGCTTCATGGGGAGGAAGTCAATCCCATCCATTCTCGGGGAGACGTTTATGAGATTTTTCTGTTTTGTTGTATCAGCTGGAAACTTCTGGATTGCCTGCATTAAACTTAACATAAACCATAGCTGTCACTGGTGCCCAGAGCAACCGGCGGCCGGTGGCACGGGAGGGAGCCGGGGGGCTGGGGGGTGCCGGTTGGAAGCGCTGGTTTGATCGTCTTGTCCCTTCTGCTCTCTGTCCCCACCCCCCGGGGCCACGTCCAGCCCCCGAGCTCTGGGAGCAGCAAGGAGAACAAGGACTCGGGAGGAAGCAGCCCCCCTTCCTCAGAGGACTCCCGGGGAGAAGCTGGCGGAGGGGCTTAGACCCCCGCAGCCCCCAGGAGAAGCCCCCGGAAGCAGCCGCTCGTTCCAGCCCCGGGTTCCCTGGGAAACAGCCGGGAGGGGCTGGGAGGTGAGTGCCCGGTCAGCAGCCCTGGGCACCCCAAAGCCAGGCCACTGACAGCGGGGGAGCCTCAGTTATGCAGGGGGGACGCGGCCTCGCGTGTCAGGGACGCCGCTGTGGGTCGCACATGCTGACCGCGTGCGGGACCTGCCCCTCCTGGCCCTGTGCCAGGACTTGGGGTGCGTCTCGGGGGCCCCCAGTACTCAGCCTGAGGGGGGGGGCTCAGCTGCCCGGACTCAGGGAGGCTGACCAGCTGCCCTGGCCGTGGGCCGTGACGGGTCTGGCAGAGGGAGGGGAGCCAGGGGTCACACAGCCTCTGTCCCAGCGGCCCCCAGCCCTGCCCCCGCTCCTGCCCCCAGCCCCGAGTCCTTGGCCATCCTCTTGCCTGGACCGCGGGCACGCTCTTGGCTGGAGGAGGACTCCGGGCCGGGGACAGAGCTCCTGCCCGGGCACCTCAGCTCTGGGCCCGGATCGCAGATCCCCTGCCCAGCGCCTTCCCCAGAGGCCGGGCTGGCCAGCGCCCGTGGACACGCTCCATCTCCCGGACCTCCGAGCGCAGCCCGCGCAGGACCCAGCCAGCTTCCTGTCCCCGGAGCGCAGCCCGCGCAGGACCCAGCCAGCTTCCTGTCCCCGAGGGCCATGGGGACGCCGTCCTCTCGGGCGTGTGGAAGCGGCCGTCTCGGCGTGGGGAGCTCGGGCAGGATGTGAGAGGCTGGGTGAGCCGCCGGGGCCTGGGCGGGGTCCAGCTGGGCTTTCCCAGGAATGGGCCCCCGAGAGCCTGGAGGGCCTCACTGTCTCCCCCCGCCTGGCGCCTCTGCGGTCTCAGGGCCTTTCGTGCCCTGCACCGTGGACAGAGCCGCCCAGTTAGTGCAGCTCGGCTGCTCTGGTTACAGGGGGTCTGCAGGAGGGGCGGGAGGGGGGCGTTCTCCGTGCTGACCTCGGAGTGGGCGCAGAGCCTCCCCTGCCCCCCGACACCCCCTGCGGTGTGGGGAGGAGGCGAGAGCTCCCGGCTTGCCCGTCCCCGCCCCCACGACAGGCCTCGGCGGACGCAGTGTCTTATGGGTGCTCCCGATTGCCAGAGTCAGAACCCACAGTCTGGAATTAGACGGCGAGGTGGTCACCGCGCAGGGGGGCCGTCCCTGCCCCCGTCTCCTGCAGCGGCATGAGCGCTGGACCAGGTGGGGCCCATGCGGAGGCCCGTGTGGCCAAGGCCTGCTCCGGGGCAGGGTTTCCGCGCCCCAGAGCTTCCGGCCATGGCTGTGGGCAGCTGCCGGCTGTCCCCGCGTGCTCCTGAGGCCGCCCTGACCTCCCTTCCACACTCCCCCGAGTCTCAGCCGGCGCTGCTGTGGGCACGGAGCCTTTCTCGCTCGCTCCCCTCCGCCCCGCTGTGGGGCTGGTGTGAGGGTCTCTGCGCCGGCCTGGGGCTGGCTCCCCGTTTGTGCTGGACAGGGCCAGGGGTGCTACCGCATTCGCATGCTTTCGTGGGGCTGCGAGTCCTTCGTCCCGGTGACAAGCCGGGTGCAGACAGGCGGGTGACGCCCCGCAGTGCTCCCGGCTCAGAGCGTGCCGTCTCGGTGGGCGTCTGGGTCTGTTCCTCTCTGCTCCCCTGCTCGGCCGTCAGCGGCTGCCTGAGGCTCTAGCCCCTCACCCCTCGGGGTCCAGCCCCTCTCCCATGCTTACCGGCTGTCCTCGTCTCTCCTTTTTTACCCACCGCCGGGAGGGTCTGTCAACGCGTTCCTGATTCTCTGCAGGGGTCCCGGAAGTGGGTGAATCCCCCGGGAGCCCCAGCCTGATCTTCCTGAGGAAGCGTCATTCTTTTTTTTTCCAAAATGTGGCACCAACTAAGCCCCCTGCCGCAGTGCCGGAGGCCCTTCTCCCCGACGCCGTCACGAGCTGTGTCGGGCCCCTCCGGTGCCTGAATCCGCGTTTCCCTGATAACCGGGCATGAGGAACCTTCATCTGGGTCTGACCAACTTGGCCTTCAGACTTGCGTTGTCTGTTTCCTTACGATTACACTGGACGGGCTCCTTAAGGACCGTGGGTGCTGGTGCTCAGTCCTACTGAGCTGGGCAAACATCTCCTCCTCCCCGGTGAGTTCTCTTCTCCTCCTGTTGATGCTCTTTGGCCACGGAAAATCTTTTCATTCAGTGCAGTTCCCGACTGCTCACCCCTACGGACACGCCCTGCGCTGGGTGTCCGGCCCCCACAGACACGCTGACCCTGACACCGTCCAGCGCCTGCCCGTGCCTCCTCCTGTGCCCATGCTGTTTTGGTGTTTAGTACATTTTAAGTTAATTTTTTTGTAAATGGGGTAAAAATAGTCCAGTTTAATTATTTCACGGTTATTCAATTCAAGAGACTCTCTGTTCTCCTTTATATGATCTTAGAAACTTTGTCATAAATTAAACCTTGATCGATGTGTGGGTCTACTGTAATTCCAGCCCATTGATCCATTTATACGTTTGGTTCTAGTACTGCAATGCTATAATTACTGTTTCTTTGGATTACAGTCTGAGGTCAGTAAATAGTTAAGTCTATATGTTTCTTTTATTTTCTCAGGATTGCTATAACTATCTGAGGTCTTTTATGATTCCATATAAACCTTAGCAATTAAACTTTATTTATTTACACATATAAACGCATTTCTTCTTGGAATTGCAATAAATCTGTGTACAACTTTTGATTAAATGGACATTTGACTCCATTAACTTCTCCATCCATGTACTTGGAATGTGTTTTTCCATATTTTTGTCTTATTATATGTTTATTAAGGGTTATAGTTTTTGTTCTATATCTTTTTCACCTTCTTTGTTAAATATATTCCTGTACATTTAAGTCTTCTGGACACAATTATAATTGGATTGTTTTCCCACTTTTTCATTCATTGTTTGCATAGGAATGCAATAGATTTTTGTATATTGATTTTATAACCAGCCACTTTGCCCTGCTCATTAATTGTTTTTAATAGCTTTTTAATGGAGCCTGCAGGGTTTTCAGATCTATATTATCATATCTACAAATAATGATGGTTTCTCTTCTCTCCCAATCGAGATTTCTTTAATTTCTTGTTATTGTTTAATTGCTCTGGCCTAACTATTCAGAGTTCTTTAAATGTTATTATTCAGTTTTTCTCTGACATTTTAAAGAGAAACTTTGTCCAGGGGCTGGATTATAGTACAGCCAGGAGGGCGTCCACCTGCCCAAGACCAACTCAAAGTTGATCTCAGGCACCCAGTAGGGGACCCTGAGCCCGCCAGGAGGGACCCCCGAGCACAGAACCAGGTGTCAGCCCTGAGCACCACTAGCAGTGCCCCCCAGAAAGAAATAGAAACTTGTTCATTTCTTCCTGACTTTAGAAATTTGTTGGCACGGACATATTGGTTGGTAATGTCTCGTGCCTTTATTCTTTAAGGGACTACAACATACACGGTCAGTTAATAAAATTCTCTGTTTCATTTCAGATTCCAGTAAACATATTTTGTTTCTCTTCTCCTCATTACTTTACTCAGGGTTTAGTGACATAATTAGCATATTCAACAAACTGAACTTACCAGTCAGTTGTACCTGTTTCTTATTTTAATGATGCATCTTATCTTGATTATTTTATGTTCATAAGTAGTTTTATGTTTTATTTGATTTTCATTTTAACTACTTAAGAAACTAGTATAATTGGTTTTCATCTTCTTTTGTGAGTAATCATGTGCTTAAAAATCACACAATTTTTCCCAGTATTGCATTTATTATCTGAATCTTGCAAATTATAATGTGTGCTTTCAGCATGATTAAGTTCATAATATTTTTTTTATTTTTAGCGTGATATCATTGAGAAACTTATCAATTTTTTTATATTTGAAGTTTTGTGAAACATTTTCCTGTGATAGCTCTCACATAAAATCCCATTTTAGCGGGGGAACATGCAGTGTCAACTTCTGAAACTTTGTGAAATATACCGGGTTTTGATTTTATGGCCCTGCATCTGGTTCCTTTTGGTGAACATTTCATGGGCACTTAAAAACAATGTCTCCCAGGGCTCTTGGCCCAAATTTCTGTCCGTATCAGTTATGTTAAAGCGGTTGTCTGAGCTGCCCGGGTCTCTGAGTGATTTATTACCCCGAGATCACTTTAGTTAGGGGGAGAGACGGAAACTCCTCCTTGTCCACTTACCCCTTCATGATATCAGTTGGGCTTTATTTAGGATGTTCTCACGCACGCGCGGGGCAGACTGCTGTGTCTCCAGGAACAGAACAATTATCATGAGGAAGTTATTCTTGCTTCGAGTGATTTTTTCTTTCTTTTTTTTTTTTTTGGCTTTTTGGGTCACACCTGGCGATGCACAGGGGTTACTCCTGGCTCTGCACTCAGGAATTACCCCTGGCCGTGCTCAGGGGGCCATATGGGATGCTGGGATTTGAACCCGGGTCGGCCGCGTGCAAGGCAAACGCCCTACCCGCTGTGCTATCTCTCCAGCCCCTCGAGTGATTTTTTCTATGACTAACGATGCTGCGTTAATTTTACCAAGTTTACTCTCTGGGTGTTGTGAATTTTTCGAGCCTTTGACTTTAAAACCTCTATTTCCTTGTTCTGAAAATGTGATTTCCACAGACTACTTATCTCAGTCTTGCTTGTTAAGCGCAGTCTTGTGATCTCTGCCCTTCAACCAGAGTGTTTTGTCCATTTACTTTTAATGCAGTTGCCACTGTGTGGTTCTGATTCTTTATTTCATCAGGTTTTTCCCCTATGTGCTAGCGTTTTGACTCAGTAAAATGGTTCACTTTCTCTATCATCTTTTTAGCTCTACCTCTTGCTGATGGTGGAGGTCTTCTATTCACTTTCATATGTAGTAGTTATGGATCAAGTCATGCATTTAACCTGCCATTATTTTTGAATCTCCCTACTGTAGCACTTCAGTAACAGAATAATGTTCATTATCCTCTGAACTATTATTTCCCGTGTTTTACTGTTATGGATACTGAAAACTCCACAATTCAAAGTTCCGTCATCGTTAACTACAAAGAAACTAAGAAAATGCAAGAAGTTGTTTCCTCCGTGTGCCACGCACTGTCACACACGGCTCTCTCGGTCCTTCCTGGGTGTCCAACATCACTAGGACTCAAGAAGAACCACTTGGGCCATTTTCTACGGGGCCGACCTTCCGTCCACTCCCTCCCTTAGCTGCAGGCCTCTGGAGATGCCTCCCGACCCTTCCTTTCTTTTTTTATTTCTCTTATTTTGGTTTTGGAGCCACACCCAGTGATGCACAGGGGTTACTCCTGGTTCTGCACTCAGGAATTACTCCTGGTGGGCTCGGGGGACCCTATGGGATGCTGGGGACTGAGCCCAGGTCAGCCAGTGCAAGGCAAGCCCCCTACCCTTGGTACCATCACCCAGGGTCCATAGGCCCCTCCCTTTTAAGACCCTTTATTTTTTATTTTATTTCATTGTATCACTGTGAGATAATTACAAGCTTTCATGTTTGGGTTACAAACACCCATCCCTCCACCAGTGCACATTCCCCACCACCAATATCCCAGTTATACACCCCTTCTCACCCTCCCCCTGCCTCCATGGCAGACACTATTCCCCATACTCTCTCTCTACTTTTGGGCATCATGGATTGCAACACAGGCACTGAGAGGTCATCATGTTTGGTCCATTATCTACTTTCAGCACACATCTCCCATCCTGACTGGTTCCTCCAGCCATCATTTTCTCAGTGATCCCTTCTCTATTCCATCTGCCTTCTCCCCTCCACTCATGAAGCAGGCTTCCAGCTATGGGGCAATCCCCCGGCCCTTGTATTTAAGACCCCTTCAAGGGATGTGAAGTAACACTGGTCCATCACATTTCTCAGTACTTCACAAGTGCCACTTATCCATCTCGTGCCTCCGCCAGTTTCTTTATTTTCTGATAGACTCAATAGTCATTTATTATTTTCTGTTTAATATCTGATTTCTGTGTGACTGTTTTACTTTTCTTGATGCCCTTGACTTTCAGCAATTTTACCTCCATATACTCAGATATGTTGGATTTTTGTTATATTTCCTTCTGGAAAAAGATGGAGCTTCTTAAAGTTAGAGATTGAAGAATTCATAAAACTCGGGGAGAATCCAGCCATTTCCCTTGGCCTGCCTGCCTCTCCTCCCGGTATGCAAACAGGGTGTCTGTTGTGTGTACAATGACGATAGTGTATTTGTTTATACAGTTGTGTGTTTATTGTATACTGTGGTATGTTTATTAGATAGTGATATTTATTTTGTGTGCTGTTGTATATTTAGTATACATTTGTCTAATCTGTGGCTCCTTATTCTTCCTTGGGGAACTCCCTCAGTCTCTGTTTATTTAAATATCATTGTTTTTCTGCTTGAAAAATTTCTGTATACCCGTCTTTCAATTTGTAGATTTTTCCTTCTTCCAACCGCCTGGTCTGCCTATCCAAGTGATTATTTCATTCTATGTATTATTTATTTTGGTTGCATTTGTAATTTCCCCAGTAATATTACTAATTTTTTCACAGCCTTGCTTAATTCCCCAGCACATATTCCTGCTTCTCCTGCTGAATTCTGGTGGATGCTGGACGTCTCGGCGGCCGGGAGGGAGCTGTGAGCTGCGGCCAGGCAGCCCTCTGGGTCATCCCCGTCACTCACGGGTCCTAGAAACCTTCTTTAGTCTTCTCTAAAGTGTGTTTCGGGCTCGTTCTTGGTAATCATGGGATTATTAAGCAAATAATTGTACATATTGTATATGAATACATACATTCACATATATAAAACTCATTTTCTAGTGATGGAAAAATGTACAGCTTCTACAGTGAGAAAGTAAACTAAACAAATAATGAATAACTAATACGTGCAGCCACATGACTATAGATACTGTTTATATTACATACATGAATGTTACATACGTGTATATATGTGTGCATTTTATACACATGTGAAGTAAATGTTAATTTCGCTTGAAATAAAAGCATGGCTCATGCTGGCGCCATCTTGCTTCACTCAGCAGTGAAGTAAGCCAGCGGGCACCACAACGCCCGAGAATTCTCAGGGCCCCACACTGAGCCGACATCTCCGGGACCCCCGGATGGAGCAGGTGCAGTCTCCCCGCCTTCCCCAGATGGAATCCCGGCGACCCTGAGCTTCTACAAGCATGGCCCCGGTATGTGGCTTCAGGCATATTCCTCCGAACCTGATATACAAAGTGAGCAATGGAAAATAAACGATCCAGCGTCTGCCCCTGCCCAAAACTAGAGAGAGAACAACGACATGAGGGGCCTCGTGGGATGGGGGGTGGAAGCGGCCCCTCTCCCTGCCCCGATGAGGCCCCAAGTTGCCGCCCACGAACGGCTCCTGGCTCCTGAACCGCAACGATCCCAGAGGCACACACACCAATCTCGGAACCCTGCGGCTTTTGGCAGAAATGCGTCTGGACTGAGCACTAAACCATGGTGCCACGCCACCCTGGGTGGGGAAAGGTGCTTGTCCCTTCCACCTTTCCTCCCCAGCGGCCCAGTGGCTGTCTAGTGGACAGCCAGGTATGAGACTGCAGTGACGTGACACTCGGGGCCTCACAAGATGGGGGTGGAACCGGCCCCTCTCCCCGCCCCAATGAGGACCCAAGTCGCCGACCATGAACAGCTCCTGGCTCCTGAACGCCCACGATCCCAGAGGTACACACACCAATCTCGGACCCAGCGGCTTTTGGCAGAAATCCCTCCAGACTTACTACTGATGTATCAGAAGTCCAAAATGCTCTTCATATCAGCAAGAGAAAACAAATTAGCTAATGATGCCTTTTCGGCAGGTCTGAATGTTGGGGAAAATTCCAAATAATAATGGTGGATCTTTTGTCGAAATATTGAATGTGATCAAAGCGGAGAGAGAGTAAGGGGAAAATCATCTGCCACATAGGCAGGGGGAGGGGTGGGATGGGGGGTACACTGGGGTTCTTGGTGGTGGAGGGTGTGCACTGGTGAGGGGATGGGTGTTTGATCATTGTATGACCGAGACTTGGACTGGAAAGCTTTGTAACTCTTCTCACGGTGATTCAATAAAGAAAATAACATGGCTCATCTTTAAAACTCATAGATACCTTAGAACTATGAATTCAATATAATAATTTTTAACAATAAATTTTATTTATTTAGAAATAAATTTTCAATGTCAATTTTTTTATTAAAATCCAAATTTCATGAGCCTATTATTATTGCATAAATATCAGAAATGCTAAAGGCAACAAAAACCTAGTGAGAAGGCACAGATGTGATCCCCAAACTCCCTGTGTATGGAAACCGGCGTTAGATGATTCAGTGCTTGGTATCCCATTCCAGAAGAAAAATAGAAAATAAGCTTTAACCTAAAAATCGGTTCTAAACTTAGTACATCTAAACTTAGTGCACCAACTCCCCAAATAACGCCACTTTCCCCCCAGTGTTGTATGAGTATTTGGGGCCCCGTGTGTGCTCAGGGCTGCCGTGGCCCCTGCGGTGGGCGGGGCTGGGAGGACCCCTGCAGACCCGGCAGGAGCCTCCCCGGCCCACAGGCCCAACCTCCGGAACGTTCACTTTAACAGTGTCAAAGAGGAGGAGAAAATCTGTCTGTTAATAGTGTATCAGTGAAATGAATTCTGGGAAATTTAGTAGAGTTTAAGCCCTGGTGTGCAGGTATATGCTGGTATAGGACCTACTCCCAAGTCGTATTTTAATTGGAAAAAGCAAGAAATGATGATTTTGACCCTTTTAATGTGAAACACATTCTACACGCACGGACACGCAGGGCACACATGTGTGCACATAAATGCATGCCAAACATACACAAAAGCACACAGTACACAAGCACATACAAGACCACACAGCACGGAGGAACACAGATACTTGCAGCCGCCCGCACGTGCGCCGGTCACTGGTCACTGTGCTGACCTCTGACGCGGAGACACCCGCCCCGCTGTCCTCCGCGTCGTTGCTTTGCGTCATCTCCGCCTTGTCAAGGGTCTGGAGCACTGCGGAGGGGTCTCTGGGGTCTCTGCTCTGAGGGAGTCTGGCGATGGCGCGGTGGGGAGGCAGTGGCTGGGCAGAGACCCATCAGACGGGCTCAGGAAGTCAGTCGAACACTGGCCACTGGGCAGGGACTCATGCCCAACGGTCACTTTCAACAGTGTCTGAAGCTGGCGTCTCGCCGGCACCGTCCACGCGTCCTCTGGGTACCAGGTACCAGCGGGCCCTGCCCGGTGCTCCGAGCCGGCCCTGCTGGGCCTTGCTTCTCGGCAGCAGGCCCCTTGTGAGGTGAAGTTGTCTGAGCTGAGAGGCCGTGAGCATGTCCGGGGCGTGTCTACACCACGCCACCGAGGACACGGTGAGGCGGTGTGCTCGTGGGAAACTCAGGCACTAGATCCCAAATTGATATTTGCTTTTGATTTTGGAGTTTGGGGCCACAGCTGGCTGTGCTCAGGGCGTCCGCTTGTCTCTGGGCCCCGGGGTCATTCCTGACTGGCCTCGGCCCGCCCTAGGGGCCCAGGCACTCTCCGCACGGATGCAGGACGAGGCCCCACAGCCTTCCCGGCTCTCCGGTGCAGGGAGGCAGCCCCACGCCAGGGCACCGGGACGCTGGCTGCTGACGGCAGGTGCTTGGCGCGTCTTGTCCCGGGCCGTGGCGGCTGCCAAGTGGGCCTGGCTGGGCCTCGGGCTTTCTCCGCCACATCACCGCCGCGCCGCCGTCCGGGAGGGCTCCTGAGTGCCACTTGCCAACTGTTGCCAGCTCCACTAATGGCCCTTTGCTGGCTGGCTGCTGCCAGGCTGGCTCTGCCCGGGCCGCCAGCCACAGCATCCTGCCCGACAGAGCAGAAGGACGGCGCCCCGGGTCCAGGCGGCACGGGGAGAGCCCTGCGAGGGGTAGCGGGCGTGTCTGCTGGCGGGGACTGCTCTGCTGGGCGGAGGCTGCTCGGGCCACACACAGGGGGACCCTGTCAGAAAACCATCCAAGGTTTCCTAGACTTGGCGTGTGGTTCCCGGGGCCGGGCCAGGAGCAGCGCTTCCTCCTCTGCTTCCGACCTGGGCCTTTGCCGGGGCTTCGTGGGGCCCTTGGCGCCTCCTCGGGGCCAGTCTCCGTGCAGAAGCCCGTCAGTGCCGCAGAAGGAAGCCAGGAGGAGGGCTGACGGCCGCTCTCCTGCCGCCTTCCACGGAAACCCAGGGACAGGCCCAGGGGCCGGTCTGGTCACATCGGAGGCAACTGTGGGTCCAGATCACGGTCATTTGGCTGAGGCTCGGGATTCCAATGCAAGAGTCATTTAGTTTATTATCATATGCTCATGCAGTCAACACACATTTACCAGATGCTGCTCGAGAACGACGGTGGCAGCGATGAGCCGAGGGCTGGCCGGGATGTAAATGATGGAAACTTGACGCACACGGGTGGATCGAGAAGGGAAAGATGACAGACTCAAAAACAGGAAGGAAGGGAGAAGGAGGAGGTGGGCGAGAGGAGGATGTGAGGGACCACGGGGAACCAGCCAGACCAATCTCGAGGTGGATGTAGGGGATCTGGTGACGGGTGCAGAACTGCCTGGTGATGGATGCGGAACAATCTCACGGTAGACACAGAACAACCCCACGATGGACACAGGTGATCGCTCCTTTGTGGGACTTAAACAAGTCCCACAGCGAAGGAGCAACACAGGGTCAAAGGCAGCACAACATAACTGCTAAGTGCAAGGTGCAAGTGAGTTAGTGGGCGCAGGTGAGAGAGGGACTGGGGTTCTAGGAGGAAGGAGGTGAGCACTCCTGGTGGGTGTGGAGTTGCAGTTGTGCACACGGAGACGTTCACAGTATTGTAAACCCAGAACCACATCAGTTAAAAGCAGTTAAGAGAAAGGAGATATCTGATGGGTGGGGAGACTAAAATAGATGGCAACAAAGATGATAAAGATAGAGGAATGGGCAAGTAGAGGGGGTTATAGGTGGATGGAGGCTGGTTGCTGGGAGGATGGAACGGTGAGGGATGGGTGAAGGATGGATGGCTAGGTGGGAGGTTGGCGGCGTGGCTGGCTGGACGAATGATGGAGGATTAATGGGGACTGATGTCGGATGGATAAACAGTACTGAGCGCACGGAGAAGCGTTGGAATAATGCTGGTCATGTGGATTATCCCTTGCAACCCTTACACCACTGGGCAATTTCACGCCAGCATTAGTTATGCAGGGGAAACAATTTTAGCAGTGCAACTTCCTGACATAATTAGTCAGTGGTGAAACGTAGGGGCCATTCGAGGCAGCCCTCGTGCCATTCGGGATGCCCTTCCAGGACAGAGCGTTTGGGAGACGGAGAGCGGGTGGGGCAGGAGGGGGCAGTGCAGGAACTGGGCCGGAGGACGGGCGAGGGGTCCAGCGCAGCTGACGGCAAAGCACAGACAGGCAGCGAAGGGACTAAGGCGGGGGAGGGGCCAGGCAGCACGCCACAGGCCCTGCAGACTCAGGCAGCCACGGGGAGCTTAGACGGTTTGGACACAGGGCAGAGAGGAGCCCCAGGAAGAGGCACGCGGGCATGTGACAGGTGCACGGTCTTAGCTAGGACTCTTTAAAAATAGGAGCACTTGGGCTGGAGAGATAGCACAGCAGGTAGGGCGTTTGCCTTGCACGCGGCCGACCCGGGTTCAAATCCCAGCATCCCATATGGTCCCCTGAGCACCGCCAGGGGTAATTCCTGAGTGCAGAGCCAGGAGTAATCCCTGTGCATCGCCAGGTGTGACCCAAAAAGCAAAAAAATAAAATAAAATAAAATAAATAGCAGCACTGCTTGAACCCTACGTCAAGCGCCTGGTCTGACACAGTCACCTTGATGACAAATGCCCATCCGGTCCACGGTGCTCCTGTCGGAAGGTGCACACCCCGGGCAGTGAGGGATCAATGCCGATGACCAGACAGGCTGGAGTGTGCTGGCCTTGCACGTGGCCACCCGGTTCCATCCCCGGGGACCCCATAAGCTCCCTGAACCCATTAGGGGGACTAATAAGCACAAAACCAGGAGTAAGTCCTGAAGACAGCCGGGTGTGGCCCCAAAACACAACACAACACACAACACAACACAACCTGACTCAATGCAACCCAACCCAACACAACACAACGTGACCCAATGCAACCCAACACAACCCGAACCAACCCAATATAATACAACACAACACAACCGAACCCTAATCAACCCAATACAACACAACACAAATAAACCCAACCCAACACAACACAACCTGACCCAACCCAATATAACACAACACAACCCTACTTAAGCCAACACAACACAACTCAACATAACCCAACACAACCCGACCTGGCCCAACTCAACATAACACAATATAACACAGCACAACACAACACAACATAACACAACCCAAAAGCCAGGCAGCACTGAGATCTGGTGCCATCTGTCCCAGGCCAGACAAGTCCCATGGCTTGGATTGTAAAACTTGCTCAGGTGACCACAGCCTCCGCCAGGAAGCCCCGTCCCCCCACCTTCTGACACTGTGTTCCCAGGGAGCACTTACACTCTTCCTGAGAGTCCCTGCCAAGGTGGACACTTTTCGATGCAGGGAAGACCCCAAGAGCTACCCCCACACCTGCCCCTCAGAAGCCTCACCCTTACAAATCACTGGTCTCTAACAGTTCTCTCCCCCGTGTGCTCTCGGCTGCTGCTCTCGCTCACCTTGGAAAAACAGGAACAGGGAGCAGAGAGCAGCACGCCAGCCCGCGGAGACACCCCCCGCGAAGGCCCGTCACTAACGGTTTCCTCGCTCACTCACGGGCAGGGCAGGCCGGACTCGCCCCAGGGTCCTCCCGGGTGTCTGTATGGCTCCCTTTCCGACAGGCCCACCGAGGGTCCCGGGCTGCTGGGGTCACCTCTGTAACCCACTGAGGGTCAGGGCGGCCACTGGTGGGGTTGCCTGTCGGTCACCCACCGAGGGTCGTGGGCGGCTGCTGGCTGGTGGCTTCTCCTCCCTGTGCCTTATCAGGAAAATGTCCCACCGACGTATATTTGTCACGTTACTTTTCCTTTTCGTGCTTTTGGCTGGAGCGAGTTTCCCCAGGTCCAGCGGCCACTCCCAATGATGCTGTCCACTCAGGCCGGCAGCTCACTGAGAGCCCACGGCTGGGGGGCTGCTCGGGCCCCTGGGTCCTGGGGATCACAGGGCTGAGGCTCGTGAGACGATCACGCATGTGTCTGTGCAGAATCTTGCTTCCTAGACTGTGGACGGTGGTCCCAGCTGAGTGAGAGGACCACACAAAAATGGGGCAGCCGTGAGAGCTGCTGGGCACACAGTGGCCACACCCGAGTCCATCGGGCCGTGCCGTGAGTGCAGGGTTCCTGCAGCGTGCGGGGGAGAAAGGCGCGCACAGCGGAAGCGCTGTCAGAGACCCCCTCTAGGGCCATCCCGAGCGGCCAGCCGCGGGCTTCTTCTATCGCCTCCTTGGCCGCCCTAACCTCGTGTTTCCTGCAAGCTGAGGTCAGCTTTGCAGCCAGGCCAGGCTTCACGTTCAGGGCAAAGAGCTGGACGAGGGGGGAGTGGGCCAGCTGCCGAGCACCGAGGGCCCCCGGCTCCCCGCACTGCCCGGAACCGGCTCTGGCTTCCAAGGCAGGAGTTTCTCTCCTCTAGTGCTTGAACCGTGAGGGCGGCGTGTGGGCCGGCCCGGCCCAGAGCCGTGAGCTCTGCGCAGGACACCTTCGGAGACGCGTGCGACCAAAGCCAGAGTTCTTCTGCTCCAGTGAGAAAGGCCTCTGGGCGCGGGATGGTCCCTGCCGGGTGCTGTGGGCTTTCCTGCTTGTTTGTTGCTTGTTTATCCTGCGGACACACTCAGCTGCGGCTCCCCCCAGCTCTGTGCTCAGGGCCCGTAGGATGACATTACTTTGTCCTCTCCCCCCTTGCCACAAGTAGCTTGTCCCGGTTTTCCCCGGAGTTTAGGCTTACCCCAGTCTCACCCATCAAGGTGTTCCCGACTCTCTCCCATCCCTTTGTTTAGCTATAATCACTTCTCCATGCTCTCTTCCCCAAAAGAGTTAATCCGTGGCTTTCCCTTAATCTGACTCTGCTAATTTGTAAGGTCAGAGCTTCCTAGGATACTGAATTTATATTATATAAGTTAACATTGCCTTTCTCTCCTCTTCTTCTGCCTTTTGAATAATTTGCTTTAAAGCAATGTCCTTTTTGTATAGACACAAGAAGACAATATTATGTTTTTGTAACTTGGGAATTAATTGGCCTCAAATATTATTCCCTCCCGGGCATCTGCTTTCTCCACTTAAGCCTCAGTTGCCCTCAGTTCCTAGCACCCCAAAAGCAGGGTCCCCATGAGGGACGGAAAGGATCCAGGGCAAGTGGTGAGTTATGTGCTACCCTGGCATCGAGATGGGCCTGGCCAAAGTGCCTAATTCTTAACTGTAAGAGCTTGATCATAGACAAATACTGTCATGATCCAAAAGTAATGACGAGACTAGGACCCTGCTAGGGATAGGAAAGACTGATCTGGCCTGAGCACTGTAGTCTGAGATTGAGATGGCCCCAGGAAAGCAATTCCATAAGCTTTAATGCATCTCTTATTGTGTCCATACAAAATGATTAGTATTATGAATTCTTATGTGTTTGCTGGCTGAGGAGAAGAGAAACACATTCATGGGACTCCGCCCTTGGGTGGATCCTCCTGCTGAAAGAGAATTAAGTCCTAGGAGAAGCATCCCCTGAGGGAAAGGAACCTTACCCTATTGATGGTGACCACACCTATGTGTATGCCCCAACCCCCTCATGCTGGGGAGATTTAACTAGGCTGTAAGAGTGGGTGGGGGGGCCAGATCCACGGGGCGAGATCCAGGAGAGCAGGAGAGAAGCGGAGAGAGAGAATGAAATAAACTGATCGAGCAACCAGTTTGGCCTTCTTCCTTCCGTCGCCTGCCCTTGACCGACAGCACACACAGGGGTTCCGGGGCACCGAACGTGGGCAGTGAGACAGAGACGCCCGGAGAGCCCGCGAGTGCACTCGCCCCTCGGCGAGCCTTAGTTTTTTACAAGGGCCCTCCTGGCACTTCTCGCCGTTCCTCTGTGGAGCAGAGGGTCTGAGCCGGGTCCGCGGTGCCGGCAGGCGCCTGACCCTGGGGCCAGTCTCCGGGCCCGTAGGCCACTTCTGAGCTCTCCACTCGCCCGCTTGTCGGTGAACGCTCCCTCACGGAGAGCTTCACCGTGTGGACCCGCGGAGACGGGTGGAGCTGGGTGGGCACACGCCCCTCTCCAGTGCCCGCGGGCAGCCGGCAGCCCCGGGCAGATCCAGGCGAGCCCCAGGTCTGCGGGGTCCTGCGTCCTGGAAACGCACCGACGGCTCCCCCAGCCCGGCGCCCTCCCTCCTCCCTCTCGGCAGAGAATCCTTTTGACCGTGGTCTGCAGTCAGAACTCAACATTAAATTCTTCTGCTTTATTAAATTGAATATTTGGCTTAATATTTAGAACTCTGAGAGCAGCCGGGACCCGAGAGCCTCCGACAGCAAGCGCCTGGCCTCCTGCCGGAGGAAACAGTGCGGCTGGGGTGCCTGCCGCGCTCCCCGGGGCGGGACGTGTCTGGGCCTCCGCCGGCTCCGTCCCGGGCAGGCCGCGCTCCTGCAAACCTCTGGGCTGCAGCGGCCGGGACAGGGCAGCCCAGCGCCAAGGCCCTTCTCTCCCCAGGCACCTCCCGCCCACACCGGCCCGTCCTGTCCCCACCCGAGAGCACGGGGCAGGGAGCACCCCCTAAACCCACCCCTGGATTTCAGCAGCTCAGATATGAGCTCAGATATTTTGGCTCTCAGATATGAAAAAGTGTAAATTTCCTGTGCGCTCGGATTTGCTTTATTTTTTTCCCCTCCTCTCTCTCTCTCTTCTGCTCCAAGACAAATCAAACGAGAACTTTCAGGACGTCCCAGACACCCGGGCCTGTGCTCGTAGATCAAAATGCCTCATTTGCCTTTCCCGGAGAAGTTCCTGCTCCATGCAAAATTATAGCAGGACTTGGCAACCCAGCCCATGTGTAGAGTTCCTGGGAAATATGTCAATTTTATGTCTAATTTTTACTGTGATGATCCGGAGGCGCCGTGGCTAGAACGCAACGTGCAGCCCCGTCACTCCATTTGTCTATTTGTCCGCTGCGCCTCACTCCGTCTTACGTGGCGTTTTAATTTGTCATTTCTATTCACGCACTACGTGTTTATGGTGATAAATAAGGCCGAGACGCTTGGTGATTTGCACCGCGAATCAGAAACCAGTGATTTCTTCCCGGGCTGGTGACGAGGCTCGGCCACGTCCGGTCCCCCCAGCCGGCCCCGCTCAGACCCCGCCACGGGCCGATGGCTCCTGCCTCCTCGCCCAGCTGGAGGGCAGCTGCCTGCAGAGCCACTTGCTCGCAGCTCCGGGGCCCTTTGATAAGTTCCAAGTGATCAAGGCAGAACGGAGCGGAGCTGAGCGGGCGGCATCTGACAGAGCCAATTTTTCACCTGGCCTGGGTTTCTCAGTAGGATCTGAGCACAGCGACCGTCCAGTACCACCGAATGGAGTTCCGGGGAGCTACTGCCATGGGAGGTAACGCTCACGAAGCAATGCCTCGTGTGGAGGGACAGTCACAGCATCACGGTCATCCCCTTGTCCATCGATTTGCTCAAGTAGGTGCCAGTAACGTCTCTATTCGTCCCAGCCCTGAGATTTTAGCAGCCTCTCCTTAACATGTCCTTCCCAGCGGTGCCGTATTGGAGGCTCTTTCAGGGTCAAGGGAATGAGGACCGTTATTGTTACTGTATTTGGCATATCGAATATGCCACGGGGAGCTTGCCAGGCTCTTCTGTGTGGGCAGGATACTCTCGGTAGTTTCCCGGGCTCTCCAAGAGGATGGAGACTGTATATCAGAGAACACAAGCAAGTGTGTTAAAACCAAACACGTGTGTGCTGCTTTAGTTATATCAGTGGGCTAGACTATAAGAGGTCACGCGGCCTCAAATGTGGCCATGTGCTTCCGGGAGCTTTGTTTTATAGTCTCTAAGAGCATGGAGACTGTATATCAGAGAATACAAGCAAGTGTGTTAAAACCAAACACATGTGTGCTGCTTTAGTTATATCAGTGGGCTAGACTATACGAGGTCACATGGCCTTAAATGTGGCCATGTGCTTCCAGGAGCTTTGTTTTATAGTCTCTGGATCTTGGCCATTGATGGGATTACACGGCACTGGGGGCAGTTTGTGGGTGTGACTGCCAAGCTACTGGAAAATGGGGGATCTGGGTGGAGGAGGCCCAGTCCTGGTCCAAGCAGCCTTGGAGAGCTAAGCCCCAGGTCCCGCACACCTGGGTTCCCCTGCTGGTTCCTTCATGTATGAGGCTCGTCCATGAGGCTCTCGTGGAGGGATAAGGTAGCTGCCCAATTGATGTTCTAGAGACCAGCTCCACTTTACAGGGTACCAGGGTGTGAACACAACCACTTCACACGTGACACCACCTGTCTGTGTCCAAAAGAAAAGGGTCAGTGGGAGGGTGGCTCGGGGGGCACTGGGGTTTGAGCCTCGGGTGCCCCGTGCTGAGCCTGCTCGCTCCTGAGCAAGCTCTTTGCAGCGGGCGGGTCTGCCCAGTCCGGGTGCGGGAGGGTTGCTGGCTCACAGGTTTCTGCTGAACTTTTTCAGTTTTGTGGCTATTGAGTCTGTGCTCCCCAAGGTTGGGGGAACTCGCAGAGTAGCGGACAGAGCAAAGGGAGACACAGGCACGTGTGCTTCTTGGGCACTTGTGGATCAAGTCCCTTCTGTCAGGCGGAGACCTTGCTCCATCTCGGCTTCTTGGCGGTTTCCACGTGCCACAGCAGCAGCCTCTGGACATACAGTGACCAACGCTCTCTGACCCCCTCTGGACATGCAGTGACCAATGTTCCCAGACAACCCTCTGGACGTGCAGTGACTGATGTTCCCAGACAACCCTCTGGACGTGCAGTGACCGACGTTCCCAGACACCCCTCTGGACATGCAGTGACTGACATTTCCAACTAACCCTCTGGACGTGCAGTGACTGACGTTCCCAGACAACCCTCTGGACGTGCAGTAACCGACGTTCCCAGACAACCCTCTGGACGTACAGTGACTGATGTTTCCAGCTACCATCCCAGGCAGCAGGTGTTACCAAGACACTTCACCGAACACGTTCCACATGTGTTGGCATGGCCCTAACTGACGTCCTGCATGTTGAACAGTGAACTCCAGCCCGCGTGCATTTCCTTGCCACGGCCTGTCACTGTTCCCTCAGAATCCCTGTCCTAGTAAGGCTCATGCCTCCAGCCTGGGTGAACGTCCCGTCAAAGAGCCTTCAGATAAGCTCACGGAGCATGGACAATAGAGACCACTGCCAAGGCCAAGCCCAGGCCCTGGCTCGAGCCCCCTCTCTCTCCCCTCTGGTACAGCTGACACTTGTCACGCTTTGTCGATTCCCGGTGGGCTGCTCTCGTGTTTTTTCTCGTTAGACTTCAGGAAATCTTTAGATAATCAACATCACCTTTCGTTACATGGCTGAGATCATTTCCCAGGAGGGTGGGGTTTGGAAGGGCCGGCTCTCTCCCTTGCTGCTGGGTTCCGGAGCTCGGCCGCAGCTTTCCGACTCGCCCCTCTCCTACCGTGATGACCCCGGCCCTCGGAGGGGCAGGACACGCGGGGCTCCGGCTCCTGGGGGCTTTCACCGTCTCCGTGAGCCCTCACAGCACGGCCTGAGGAGGGCCGGGCTTTCCTCCTCCCTCGCTGGGGATTACAACACCGGCAGTTCAAGCTCCTGTCGTCTGCTCTTATCTCCAAAGGACCTTCATGCGCAGAATGTCCACGTTCTCCCAGGATCTCCACGGGCGAATGGATTCTAGTTGCTGTAAGTTGGGTCCTAAAACAGCAGTGGGGTTATTTTCATGATCTTTTCAACATCCTGTAGGGAAACTGTGTATTTGTACATAGTATTTAATTATATGCCTTGTTTTAGAATTCATACGTGTCCTTAATTCTCTTCCTTCTTTCCTCCCTCCCTCCGTCTCTTTCTTTCTTCCTTCTTTCTTTCTTTCTTTCTTTCTTTCTTTCTTTCTTTCTTTCTTTCTTTCTTTCTTTCTTTCTTTCTTTCTTTCTTTCTTTCTTTCTTTCTTTCTTTCTGTCTTTCTTTCTTTCTTTCTGTCTTTCTTTCTTTCTTCCTTCTCCCTCCCTCCCTCCCTCCCTTCCTCCCTTCCTTCCTTCCTTCCTTCCTTCCTTCCTTCCTTCCTTCCTTCCTTCCTTCCTTCCTTCCTTCCTTCCTTCCTTCCTTCCTTCCTTTCTCTCTCTCTCTTCTTTCTTTCTTTCTTTCTTTTCTTTCTTTCTTTCTTTCTTTCTTTCTTTCTTTCTTTCTTTCTTTCTTTCTTTCTTTCTTTCTTTCTTTCTTTCTTTCTTTCTTTCTTTCTTTCTTTCTTTCTTTCTTTCTTTCTTTCTTTCTTTCTTTCTTCTTTCTTTCTTTCTTTCTTTCTTTCTTTCTTTCTTTCTTTCTTTCTTTCTTTCTTTCTTTCTTTCTTTCTTTCTTTCTTTCTTTCTTTCTTTCTTTCTTTCTTTCTTTCTCTCTCTTCTTTTCTTCCTTCCTTCCTTCCTTCCTTCCTTCCTTCCTTCCTTCCTTCCTTCCTTCCTTCCTTCCTTCCTTCCTTCCTTCCTTCCTTCCTTTCTTTCTTTCTCTCTCTCTCTCTCTCTCACACACACACACACACACATTTTGGGGCCATGCTTGGCGGTGCTCAGGGCTTATCCCTCAGCGTCACCCCTGGTGGGCTCCGTGAACCAGATGGGGTGGGAGGGATCGACCCTGGGTTGGCTTGTGCAAGGCAAATGCCCTTCCCGCCCTGCTCCCACTCCAGCCCCTGTGTGTTTATTTTCAATCATGGGCTTTCCTGGACCCGTGTTCAGGATGCGCACCCCAGCGCTTCACGCCTGTTTCCCGTCACCCCAGCGTGCTGCTTCGATGCAGGTTGCCAGGGTTTATTCCGTGGACACCTCTGCCTGCCGTTAGGGTCTCCTCTGCCCCTAGCAACCGTTCATGAGCAAGGCTCGCCACCGCTGCCCTCCTGGTCACCACTGCTCACAGTCTCGTGCTCGCGGGCAAAGCTTCACACGTGCCCTTGCCCTGCCTGTCACTGGGCACCCGCCCTAGGGCTCCGGGGCCATCTGCTCCCCTGGGAGTCCAGCAGGAAAGACAGGCCCTCGCTTGCTCCACTGTGGGTGCTCGGGGACCCCCTCCTGCTCCAGCTCGGACCCCGTCAGCGTCCCGGCTTGGGAGGGGCCGGACTCGTGGCGGAACCGCGGGCAGGAGCGAGCCTGTGCTGAGGGTCCTCGTCCCCGGGGAGGACGCCTGGGGCCCCTGCTCTGCGCCCAGTGAGGGCTCTGGCCGCTGCGGCCCGCTCACGGACCCTGCCTGAGGAGGGCCCAGAGGAAGCCGAGGGCAGGAGGCTTAGCCCTGGCCCGCCCGGTGCACGACCCAGGGACACGTGGGAACTGACGGCCGCTGGGGCCCCTGGGGCCCTTTCCCTCCGCGCACCAGGTGGGGGGGCCAGGCTGGGAGACAGCGGGGAGGCCGGTGCCCCGGTCCAGCCGGACACAGAGGACAGAGGACGGACACCCAGATGGACACAGAAGATGGACACCCAGACGGATACAGAGGACAGAGGACGGACACCCAGATGGACACAGCTCCCCAGTGGCTTTCTCAGGGACAGACGTGGGGCGTGGCCCCCCTCCTGGCTGGGCGTAAGTGGGGGCGCCCGGCCCCTGAGCACGTCCCGTCAACCCCGAGAGGCCAGCCCAGCTCCCCCCACACACCAGGAGAACAGGCCGGCGTTTGCTCCCTGCCTCCCATCCGTTCCAGAACCTTTCCGCGTCCCGACGATGCTGGGCTGGCTCTCTCTGCCGCCCATCTGGAGATCTGGCCAGCTGGCCTCGGCCCGAGGAGCAGGACACAGGGGTCTGCTCTACCGAGGAACAGGGCGAAGGTCCCTCGGTGCCTCGACGTGACTCGAGCTCGGTCACTTCACACTGGTCATGGGTGGTGGGCTCAGGGGCTGCCAGTCTTGCGTCTGCTCACGTCCTGCCCCGATCCAACACAAGCGAACACCAGCAGGCGTGCGTGTGCATGTGCATGTGTGTGTGTGCGTGTGCGTGTGTGTGCGTGTGCGTGTGCATGCGTGTATGTGCATGTGTGTGCGTGTGTGTCCGTGTATATGCATGTGTGTGTGCATGTGTGTGCGTGTGTGTGCATGCGTGTACGTGTATGTGCATGTGTGTGCATGTGTGTGCATGTGTGTGCGTGTGTGTGTGTGTGTGCGTGTGCATGTGTGTGTGTGTGCATGTGCTCAGTGATGGAGGAGGCTGGGGCCCAGACCCCACCTGGCTCCCAGGCCTCTGCCCCAGACACCGGTTTTGCAGACGCGCTTTGGGGCCGGGCCGGGAGTTCTTCCCGGTCCGCCGGAGTCCCCCTAGGAGACTCTTCATTTCACACACTCAGGTACTTTGCTCATTTTTTTGTTCGCCGCTGAATGTTCGGTTCAGGACTAGAATGTTGGTCTTTGTTTCGCTTCCTGCACCATTTCCTCCGGGCAAAACTTGGCACTCAGCAGTGCGGCTCTGGCCTCCGTCCAACCAATTTAGTGCTGCAAGTTTCTCATTATAAGACGGGTTCACCTGTAGGATGGTCCCGCGGTCTGGACACGAGGCCGGCATTATTAGTATTAAGACGCTGCCTCTGTACAACATATGTTTTCCGCACAGACTGTTAATTTCCCCGCACACAGCCTGGAGAGGTTCCTCCAGGGTTGCGAGTCCCTGTTCTGTCTGGGAATTGGGAGAGCAGCTCGCGGAATTTCCAGCTGTCCTCTTCATTACTATTTAAAATTAGAGATGACAAAGACCACAATTACACAAAACAAATGGCTCGCCTGCCCGTTCATCTGCCGGAGGAACGCCTCGCGGCGCGGGGAGTCCGAAGCAAGCGCGTACCGAGCGGGTCACCACAAGCCCATGATCGCGGCCATCTAATGGTCCTCCCGTCTGCAGGGAGGGGTGGGGTCCCCGGGCTCTTGTGCAGCATGCTTCTCCGAGGCCGCTCTCTCCTCCAGCTAATAGAGACCGTCTGCACCCGGGGGTCACTCGGCAAATGTTTTGCATTAGTGCAGAAATTGCCTTCATGTACCAGGATGTTTAAGTACCTCCAAAGTTGTCGCGGCCATCTGGGCTGCAGGGAACACTAAATCAATCTGTTGTATGCACAAAGCCCAGTAATTTATCTGTCAGGTAGTATTTCATTTAAAACATATTCCTGTGCAAAATGAAATTCCTAAAAGGCGGCATTTCCATACGTGAGCCTGGCGGTTACCATTATTTCGCAGATAAAATCGTTGTTTTAATGGAGCAGAGAACTCGGGGGCCGTTGGCCCGAGCCCCCCGGGAGCTGCCGTTTGCAACCTGGGGGGTGCAGTGACCCCGTTGGAGGGTCGGAGACCAGCGAGGCTGCGTCCCTCCCACCTACCTTGCCGCTTCACCCTGCGGGGGCAGGGGTCAGAGGTGAGCTGAGGCTTCCACCGGACTCTCACCCAGGGACCCTCCGCTACCCACTGGAGGCAGCTGGAGGCCAAAGAGCTATTTCCCATCCTCCGGCAGAGAGCGAGCGGCTTTATGAAGCTTGGGCGGAGGCGGCTGCGCAGATTTATGTCTCTCGGCTCTCCCGAGGTGCTGCTCGGGCACCCCGCGCCTCTCCAGCCGCGATTTGCGTTCCTGGAAGGACGTAAGCCCCCTCCGCCCCGCGTGTCCCCGCTCTGCTAAATTATTCCCTTTCTCAATCATAAAAACAGGCAGGAGCTGGCTCTCTCCCGCCCTGCGCTGCTCCTTCCCCGGGAAGGGAATGAATCATCTGTAAGTTGATGCATTTAATATGGGGATCCCGGTCCGAGATCACTTCTCCAGCCCGGGACCTGATTGATGGTGTGCTGTTCTCCTGGAATCCATGTGCCTGATCGCCTGGGAAAACGCAGTTTGTTCTTCCTCCCCAAACAGAAAGGAGCCCGCAGGAAGCCGGCTCCTCGGCCCGCGGTGCCAGGGGAGAGCCGTGGCCCGGGGCGTCGGGAAAGGCCGCAGGGGAGGGCCAGGCGCCCCCGCCGGGTTGGAGAACAGTGCCACCAGGCTCGGGCGGTTAGTACAGCCCGTCCACAGGGGTCCAGTTCCACGTCCCCCATCCAGGCACAGGAGCACCCGCGTGTGGCCTCGGCTTGACCTGCCTGACTGAGACTCGGGGTCATTCCACGGAGGCACCAGCCTCGGCTCCTGAAGTGCCGTGCGCTCTGCTCAAGGGCCGGGCCCGGGCCGCCCCCTCCGTCCCGGTGTGAGCGCGGTGACCGGTGAGACCTGGAGCCCGGCGCGGGCAGCGGGCTCTGTCCTGAGAGTGGACAGCCGAGGCCCGGCCTATGGGCTGTGAGGCCCCGGGAGAGGCGAGTCGTGACCCTCAGTCCTGGGGCCGAGCCGCGTGTCGCCCCGGCTGAGACGGCCCCTCCTCAGGCGGAATAGAAGCAGGGCCGGGCGGATGAGCAGGAAGGGGTGCAGGTGTGCAGGCCCCCGGGAGCTGCCGTGGGGAGGGTCACCCAGAGGGCGAGGCAGAAGGGACTGGAGTGAGCTGATGACAGTGCCGGCCTCGTGAGCTGGCCTCAGGTGGCCCCGCCGTCCCCACGCGCCCACCCCAGGGGCGCCGGCTCCACGCTGTGGCAAGCCCAGCCATTGGAACGGACACCAGTGACGGGTTCAGGCGCTCAGAGGCCGGCCCACCTCCTCGGCCGCGGGGACCGGCCCAACACGGCCGCCGAGTGATTGGAACCACCAGCTCATTTCCCACAGGTCAGGGAACAGCCCCGGCGCCAAATGGGAAGAGACTGGCCCGGGCGGCCTGATTACTGGCCGCAGCCCCAGCTGAGACCGAGGGCTGGCGGGTAACGCGCCGTTTCCTCCTGTTTACGGTGGACACGGAGGGCAAGGCCCTGGGGAAGGCCCTCTGGCACGCGGGCACCCCCCCCCCCCGCCAGCCAGCAGGGAGGGTTCTGGGAAACCGGGAGCAGGGGGACGGGCGGGGGGGCATCTGGGCTCTGGGCAGGGGGCCGGGCTGCCGTGGACACCACCACTGGCCCCTGGGTCTGGACTCGCCGGGTGCCAGGGACCTGGGAAGGGCCTCACAGCGGCGGGCTACTGCCCGATGCCCAGGTGCCCCCACCTGCAGCTGCCCGTCACCCAGACCCGCCCTGGGCGTCCAGCTCAGGCACGATGACCCAGACCTGTGACCGCTGAGCTGCACCCGGAGCCTGGGCTGAGGCCCATTGCTCGGGGGTGGGTCTCAGTGTCCCCAGGGAGGCAGCACCGAGCGGCCACCCCGGGGGCGTGTCCTCCACTGGGCACAGACGGGGGTCTGCCCTCAGGGCTCGCTCAAGGGCGGGCAGTGAGCAGTGGTTCTTCGGCCTTGGAAGGACTGAGTCCAGCACCACAGCACACATGCAGGCCTGGTCGGCTGAGCCTGGACAGCGCAGGGCTAGACGCCTGGACCCAGGACAGAGCAGGACCTGGATGCCCGCTGGACGCCTGGACCCAGGACAGAGCAGGGCTGGACGCCCAGCCTAGGGCAGAGCTGCCCCTTCGCCTGGCACTGCCTAGGAAGGCCATGGCCGCAGCTGCAAAGAGGGCCGGGTCACCTCACTAGAGGCACAGCGAGGGAGGCCTTGGGGCAGGGCCAGTTCCGTGGGGGGGCCCTGGTCACCCTCCGTGGCCCCGGAGGGGGCAGAGCCATCCCGGCGTCTCCTGGAGCCTCCTCAAGCTGCCAGGCCCTGAGGCGGACTCCCGGGTGCCCCCACACTGGCCCACAGTCATGTCCAGGCGCAGTGGACAGTCCACATGGGCCCGTCTGTGCCTTGCACCCTCCCCGCCAGGGCCCAGCTGCACAAAGCACCAACCGCCGGGCAGTGGACAGGCCCGTGTCTTCCAGAATATTCTCCTCTGCGCACAGTGCCAGCTGCAGAAGGAAGGAAGGGCTCAGCCCTCGCGGTCCCGGGAGCCTGGGTTGGGGAAGGACTGGGACTGCTGGGCCCCAGGGCCTTCCTGTCACAGGCCTGCGGACGGCACACAGGCAGGTGTGCAAATGCCCGGTGGGCTGGGCAGCCCGTGCCGAGGACACTGTCTCATGCTGGGGTGAGTCCGGCTCTTTCCAGAAGCCCCACGGTGCCTGGGCTGGGCCACGGCGGGCACTGCACGTGCTCAGCTGGACGCGCAGCTCGGACACTCACGGCCCTGCCAGCCCGGGGGGCAGAGGGCCCCTTCCCGAAGGGCCCGTCTCGCCTGCCCCAGGGAGGCGCAGAGCCTCGTGCATCCCGCCGGGGGGTGCAGCGGGAGCAGGTTCCCGCCTGCCGTGGAACCCTGGAAAATAATAAAGGAAGCCGCGGAACGCGCCTCAGTCTGCGGGATAAACCCCGAGCGCCGGCATGTATAGCTGCAGGCTTATTTTTAGATCCTCTGGAGAATGAGTGTGTGTGAGAGAGTCAGCGAGAAACAGCAGAGAGAGAACGGTTTAAATCATAATAACTTCATAAAACAGAGTTTTCTTGTAATATTCTTTGGTAATGGTGAGCTGAAAATAGATTTACAATCAAAATGGGCTTAATCTGATATTAAAGAATTCTCTTAAAATCCCCCAAACAATTGACTGCTCCCCCCGCTGGCGGGCTCGGTGTGGCTCCTCCAAGAGCCGGTGGGCAGGGGAGGCGAGGGGAGGTTCCTTGCAGGGTTGCCAGCGCCCGTGGGGGGCTCTCCTGGCTCTGTGGCCAGGGGTCCCTCCCTTAGCGGGACCGTGCCGGCTCCCCAGGGGGCAGGCACCCAGGGGGCTCCCGGGGGCCCAGGCCCTGGGAGAGAGCAGACGGGGAGCACGTGCCTCTCTCCTGCCCGGCGCCCGCCTGACGGGGCCGTCCTGAGCGGGGCGAGTCCATTTCAGGGCACGTCCTTTACTGCAGCTGATGGGGCTCATAAAAAATTTTAATTAAGTATAACCATATCAAGGACAGTATCAATCAGGAACCACGAGTTCCATCTTTGCATATAAGATCACCTGATTTTGGAACAAATGACTGTGCGGCTTTCTGCTGGCTTGTCGCTGGCCAGGTTAATCAGAGAAGGGATTCAGGGGAAGCTGTGCAGACACACGGCCCCAGCTACCGGTCACCTCTGCAAGCTCCAGGGAGCCTGCAGCGACATCCGGGGACGGGCCCAACACCACCCCCGCCTCCTGGGGTCCACACAAATGCACACAGGCACACATGCTAAAATGTACACATATGCACACAAGCATGCATGCTCTAACACATGTGAAGGTGCATGCGTGTATACACATAGACACACATGCACATCCATGCACACAGGCACATATGTCAGAATGCACACACATGCATATCCATACATACATACACAGGAACACATGTAAGAATGCACACAGTGCATACATATGCACATGCAAACAGACACATGCAAGAATCCACACATGCACACAGATACATGTGGAAACAAACACACGTGCAAGAATCTAGACTTACACACATATATATGCATACAGACACATTTGCACATGAAGACACACATACTAGAATCCACATGTCCACACACATGCATATAGACATGCACACGTGCATGTAGACACACATGCAAAAATTCACATGCATGTATACGCATACAGATATGCACACATGCACGCAGGTGCACATGCAAGAATGCAGCCGCACAAAACACATGCATGCACACATACAAGCACACATGTGCATTCATAGGCAGGCACACACTGGCATAGGCACACGCCTATGCCCAGATACACATAGGCACACACACACACACACACACGAATTCACACATCCACTGACAGGCACAGGTGTGTGCATGCAAAGCTTGCCCATGCACACAGAGGCATGTATCTGCACACACAGGTACACACAGACACAGGCAGGTGTACACACACATGAATGCACAAGGCCAACCATCACACATAGGCACTCCCAGGCACACACGTGCACACACGTGGGGTCGGCACCTTTGCAGCCCTGCTCCTGCCTCGCCCCATGTGTGTTCCCAGACGGTCGTGGCCCAGGGGCTAGGGGTGAGGTCTCTGCACCACACCCATGGGTGGGGCCCCGGGTTCCACAGACCCTGCCCTTCCTGGAGTCATGGAGGAAGAACCTTCTAGAATAGAAGCCAGGGAGACACCGCCAGACCGAGGCTGACCCACTCCCCCGCTGGCCTGCCGGGGCCTCTGGGAGGTGACATGTCCTGTGCCTCCGTGTCCTGCCGCCAGGGCCGCGCCCTGAGGGGACCCGGGACACACTGGCCGCAGGGCTCAGCAGGGGGTGCAGGCACAGGGCGGCCTCGGAGATTTCATGAAGCGCGTGTTGAGGGTGGGGGCGCCCGCGCCAAGGGGGGCCGGTCTCCCCAGGCCCGCCGCTGCCTGCCGCCCCGCCTCTCACGCGTGGGCAGGACCCACCCTCGCGCCGTGGCGGGGACCAGAGGCCAGACAGAGTGCGTGTTCTGGAAGCTGCGGTCTCAGCCGGAGGGGACCCGGGAGGACGCGTCGGGGGAGGGAGGGCAGAGCCGGGAACTGGCGTGGATTCCCCAGCGTCGGGCGGTTCAGGCCGGCTGGCCCCGTGGCAGGCATGTGGGGAAACAGCGCCGCCCCCCCCCCAGGGCCCACCTCTGCAAGGGGCGCGTCAGAGTGGGAGCCGGACGCTGCCACGGCAGCCAGGGGGCTGCGTCCCTTCACCCCGAGGGCCTGAGCCCAGAGCCCAGGGCCGGGCTGCCTTGCCCCGTGAGGCACGAGGGTGCGTCCCGCTGCAGAGGGGAGGGGAAACGTCCCCGGCTCTCAGCCCCGTGGGCCCCGGGGCCCAGCCCGGCCTCTGGCATTGCAGAAGCTCCGGGTGTTTCTGGAAGGAAGGCAGCCGCAGGCCACAAGCTCCCACACACGTTTCAAGCATGAAAATGCGCGTCCGCGTCTGCTTTACCAGGCAGTCTCCTCCCGGACAGGGGCTGGAAGGCAGCTTCTCGGGGAGACCGCCCTGTCCTGGCTGTCCTGGGAGCCGCGTGGCCGGCCGGGCTGAGTGTGGAGGAGCTGGGCGTGGGGCGAGGCTGGGCCTGTGGAATCACCGGCCGAGTCTTCCCGCTGACTCTGCGCGCACTGGGCAGCCGAGGCCGAGAGGGGGCAAGGCGACTGCCCGGGTCGCGGGGTCCAGCTCAGCGCCCGGAGGCCGGTCGGGATCTGCTGGTTTGGCGTTGGCTGGGCCGGGGGTCCCCAGGACAGAGCCGAGATTCCTCTGCCCGTCGCTGGGGTCGGCTAATAAAGTAGCTGTCATTATCGAGGCGTGCAGTGGAACGGGGAGGTTGCCATGGGAACCGACTCTTAATTTCCAGCAATCTCTGGGCTTGGTCCAGGAGCATCAGGTCGCAGGCCTGGCATGTCCCGGAGCCCGGACAGCCCCCGGCGGGCAGCCCCGCGTGTCCTGACACTGGGCGACCCACGAATGCGGAAGCCACCGGAGGCGCCTTTCCACAGAGCAGGCGACTCCTCGGGGGTCTGCGAGGCGGCTTCTCCCCAGGCTCTCCGGGGTGGGCTCTGCGCCCTGCAGAGACGAGACGGGAGGCAGGGCTGAGACCAGGGGCCGAGCCTGTGGGTGAGGTGCTCGGGGAGCGAGCGGGAGCCGCGGCCCTCCAGGGGCCGAGAGAGGCGGCAGGACTCAGGTGTGCGGGCCCAGAGGTGCCGGGACGCCCTGCCCTCCCCACCCCTCCCCGCCCCTCCCTGGGCTCCGAGGGCAGCCCTGAAGAACTTGTTCCAGGGCCTCAGGCCCAAGTGTGACGGTTCCGGGAAGTTCTAAGGTGTCTCCTGGGCCGTGGCCACACGGGGGAGGGGCCTGCGGGTGACCCAGGCCCGCGTGCCTGACTGTCTGCGACCGCCCACTGGCCTCACAGGCTCTGCTGGACGGAGCCGTGTGGAAAGTGCCTGGAGGGGCTGGACCTCACCCCCTCGGGCGCTGTGGCCCCTGGGAACTGGGAACTGGGCTCCGGGTCGACAGGAGGACAAAGAGGCCCAGGAGGGTGTGAGGCCCCGTGACAGCTCAGTGCAGCCGCAGGGTTCTGGGGGCACAGCCGAGCCCCGAGGCGGCCAGCTGGCACTGGCGGGTGGACGCTGGGCAGCGACAGTCCCACAGGAAGGACAGTCCCCGCCACACAGCTGAGGACGTGGGACGGCGTCCCCGGAGCCTTGGGCAGGCCCCGTCCCTGGCCATCGGGGTGAGAAACCCAGCCCGGCTCTGGGTCCTGACTGGGCAGTGGCCGGCCAGTGGGCAAGGGTGGGCTGAGGGGTGAAGAAGAGGAGGCGCAGTGCGGCCGGGGTCACTGCTGGGGTGACCGGGACCCTCGCTCCAGCTCCTCCCGACAGACTCGCCAGTGTCACTCGCCTGGGCGTGTGGCTGGAGGTGAGTCCGGGTGACCTCAGAGGCCCGTCCACTCCCGCAGCCAGGACTCCGGGGGCCCAGAGGGCAGAGGCTGGAGTAGGGGTCAGTGACACGCCCCAAAGCCAGGGCAGGGGTGGGCCTCGCACCGCAGGGCCGTCAGAGCCGGGAGCCGGCACAGGCGCGCTGGAGAGAACATCCACTCCCGGAGGGCCGGGGGGCTGGACACTGGGCTGGGGGCAGCGTCGGGGCGTCCCTGCCTCCAGGAGCCACTGCCAGGGGTGAGGCCCTCTGACACCACCGGGGTCCTCCAGCTGGACACGCACCGCAGGAACCAACCCCAGGGGTGGGGAGGAGCCAGCGGCCAGCAGGTGAGGGCGTGCCCCAGGCCACGGGGTGTGGACACAAGGCGTCAGAGACGCAGGAGGAGGGGTTGGGAGGAGGGGAGAGGGGTGAGAAGGAAGGAGGAGGAGGAAGAGGGAGGAGGGGAGGAAAAGAGAGAGGGAGGGGAGGAGGAGAGGAGGGAGGAGCAGAGGGAGGAGAGAGAGCAGAGAGGGAGGAGGGGAGGGAGGAGGGGGAGCAGAGAGGGAGGGTGAGAGTGGCCCGTGCCAGCCCTGCACCTAGACCCCAGTTCTCTCCTAGCCTCTGCGAGGTCACACTGACTGACCTTCGGACACTCTGGCGTCACCGTTGTTCTGAGGCTGCTGAGTTCCCTGACACTGTCCCGTCCTCGCCCCACCCGTGGCCGCCCAGAGAGGAGCAACCGCCCGACCGCGCCAAGGCGGCCCCTGGAGTGTCCTCCTCAAGGATGCGGCCCCCGGGCCCTGTCACCGGCCCCCGCCCAGCTCAGGGACTCTGACGGGCGGCCCCTGGGCCCACCCGCTCAGGGCAGCACTGGGCCTGGGCTCGGGGCCCGGACGGCCGCTGCTGCTGGCCCAGGGACGGCCCTGTCCTGCCTGTGGCCCGGCCCCGTGGGCCCGAGACCCGTGGTCACTTCCAGACCGGCTCGCGCGGGGCTGGCGCCTCGGGCCCCGGGGGCCGTGCTGCGTCCATCCCGCCCACCACCCCGACCCGCGCGACCGCGGCTGCTGCGGGACCCGCCCCCTCAGCAGCACAAGGCCGGCCGAGCCCAGTGTGGCCCGCGCGGCTCGCACCCGCGCCCCGCCGGCTTTGAAATCCAGTTCAAAGTGGACCTGGCGCCTTCCTGGAAACCCGCAGGTCTGCAGTCCGCCCCTAATGGAAGTCAAACAAGGCGGCAGCGAGCCTCGCGCGGCCCCTCTGCTCACAGTGGGTGTCTGCGGATGATAAATATTTTATTTTACTACAAAAACAAATAACCAAACACCCCCCGTGCGCTCTGAGCCCGACGGCCGCTCCCGCGCTCGCTGTTTCAAAGCCGCCGCCGCGCCGGTGACACGGCGGTGGCCGCGCGGGCTCGCAGGAGACCAAAGCCGCTTTCATGCCCGACAAACCGCGGATTACAGGCTGGCGGCTGCGGGCCCTCGCCCGGGCCTGCCGGGAGTGAGCCCCGGCCCGCGGGGTCCCGCACCCACCTCACCAGACCTGGCCAGCACCGGCATGGACCTGGCCCCCTCCTGCATCCCCCCGCGTCAGGGCAGCAGCCGTGCAGGGGTGAGGGTCTCGGGGAAGGGGCCCGGCGGGGACGGGGGGGGCGTCCTGGTCTCTGTGTCTCTGCAGGGCCAGGACCGACGTCAGACGGGAGTTACTGCGGTTGGAGAAGCCTCGGGCGCTGGGACATCCCTCCCTTAGGACCCCACTTCCTCCCCGCCCCGCCGCTCTGGGTTCGAGGGGCTGGACGAGGCGTGTGGCCAGGGCCCAGAGGGAGGGACTCTGGGCCGCTCACTCGTGCGGGGCCACCTCGGGCCTGTGCCCGGCTCTAGCCCGGGGGCGCCCTTGGGGGCCCTTGAGTTGCTTGACTGAGGCCTGTCCCGGGCGGGCGGCGATCTCCTCCCAGCTCTGCCCGCTGTCCCCGCCCCTGGCCCCAGTAACCCTCCCTAGCCCACACCACCTGCTTCCTGCGGAGCGGCCTGGGGGCCGGAGAGTGGTCTGGTGGGCTGCCGAGCACTGGACCCTGAGCACCCACTGTGGAGAGCTGGCCAGTGGGCGGGAGACCCTCCCGCCCAGTCTCGAGTCGTCCTGGGGCCTGGGGAGAGGCCGGGGCTGCCCAGGACTGCCCACCGCACAGGACTCCAGGACGTGTCAGAGAATGAAGCTCTTGGGGACACCCAGACCCCTGGGCCCCGGGTAAGGAGCCCCCGGCTCCGGCGCCCTCCCGTCTTCAGGTCTGGCTTGGCGAGGGTGTCGCAAACCGCCCAGGCCTGCAGGGACGCACTGGTCACCTCCCCCGGGAAGGCCGCCTGTATTCTGGGCCCAGGCCAGAGGGGGGCTGCTGGGGCCCGTGGGGGCTGCAGCTCACGGGAAGGTGAGGCCCGGGGGCACGTCCCCCTCGGCACTACCAGGCCCGGGATGGTCAGGGGGACGCCTCTGCCCTGCCAGAGCCATGCCTGCTGCCCACTCGACCCTCGGACGCCAGGGGCGCGGCCGTCGCGGGTCTGCTCTGCTCCGCCCTGAGACCGGCAGGTTGAGGCACCCTGGCCGGTCCCGCGGGGGCCCTGGCGGAGGGACCGGCCCGTCTCGGGGCAGAGACACCCCCCGCGGGGTCAGCGGCTTCTCTCTGCGCCCACCCGCGCCCACCAGGCAGACAGGACCGAGGGGCCGGCGGTGACGGGCCCCCGTGGGCCCCGGGCCCTGCGATGCGCAGCTCGCCCCGTGCGCACCTGGGGGGGGGCGCGCCCGCCCCCGCCGGCCCCCGCCCGCCCCCGGCCACCAAGACCCGTGGGCTAGGGAAGGGGCCTTGGCAGGGCCAGAGGGGTCACATCGGTGATTGTGCTGCTCAGTGGCCTCGAAGAGAGGAGTCAGCGGGCGTGAGTGTGTGTGAGAGTGAGTGTGTGGGTTTGGGAGGGGGCGGGTGTGTCACTGTGGGTGTGAGTGTGTGTATGGGTGACAGTGTGTGAACGTGTGAGTGTGGGTGTGTATGTGTGGGGGTGTGACGGTGTGTAAGAGTTTGTGTTGCGTGTGCACGTGTGTGATTGTGTGTGAGTGTGTGTGAGTGTTTGAGAGTGTGTGTGCACAGAGAGGGCTTATTGGGAGAAACTGGCCCCCACGATTGGGGGCTGTGTGTCCAGTCTGGAGGGTGATGCTCAGGGAAGGGTCCTTACACTGGTGTCTAAAGCAGGATTCTCTCTTCCTCCAGGAAGCCCGCCTGGTTTACCGTCATGACATCTGCTGCTTTCGTGTGATTTACCACACAGGAGGGGCCGTCCCACGCCTTCCTCCAATTCCATTGGTCACAAGGATAACGTCGTCTAGACCAGAGCTGGATGTGGTGGTCCGGCTACCCCCTCTACCCTGGGCGATGGGGGTGGTCAGCTGTCCAGCTGCATGCCCCTGGGGAAGCCCACAGGGAGGGTCGGCACAGGGCACAGGAGGAGAGAAGACGGGGACACCTCGGGGGTGGCCAGGCAGGAGGGAGCCTGGGGCCTGCAGGGGTGCGGGGAGGCAGCCCCCGTGTGTGGCCGGGCAGGCAGCGGCCCTGTGTGAGGGCCCGGGAGCCCTCGGGCTTGGCCCGACCTTCCAGGGGTCCCGGGCAGGGTGGGACCTGCTGCTGGGGGGCTGGAAACGTCTCTGCCGGCGGCTTCCTATGGCCTGGTGGGCAATGAGGACAGACGGACAGAGGGACAGAGAGACGGACACCCAAGGGTCAGAGAGACAGACACCTGAGGATCAGCGAGATGGACACCTGAGGGACAGGGAGATGGACACCAGGGGACAGAGAGATGGACACCAGGGGACAGAGAGATGGACACCCAAGGGACAGAGAGATGGACACCCAAAGGGTCAGCGAGATGGACACCCAAGGGACAGGGAGATGGACACCAGGGGACAGAGAGATGGACACCCAGAGGGTCAGCGAGATGGACACCCGAGGGACAGGGAGATGGACACCAGGTGACAGAGAGATGGACAGAGGCTTAACCAGACTCAGGCCTCCTTGCCCACTGCCTGTCACTCGAGCTGCCCAGGGACAGGCAGGGCCGAGACAGGCTGGCCCGGCGGCCCCCCCTCCTCCCTCCCTCCCTGGCGCTTGTCCCTGGGCCCCGGATGTGGCCGCTGGCCGCGTCCTCGGCCTCCCGGCCTGTCTGCTAACTGTTCTGGACCAAGATCCTGAATATTCTTCTCATGCAGTTTGGGGAACTTTTAAAAACGTGTTCGCGGGGTTTATATCATCATTCTTACTGTGCTGAAATTTACAGGGCCTTTAAAACAAATAATATTGTCATGTAAATTTTTGTAAGCTCGAGGTTTAGTTTATGACCCATAAACGTGGACAATATATTAAAACCTTGAAAGAACGGAATATCGGTGTAGACTACCCCAAGATCACAAAGCTTCCCCTACTTCCTCTCACCCGGGGCAGAGCCGGCCGGGAGCGGAAGGGTTAATAGCCATTAGGACGTTTTACTGCCCCTGCCAATAACTCCCGGCCTACCGGGCCAGATCACGGGTCAGTGGAACGTATTTATATCTCGCTATAAACTGTTTACCCAAGAACCAGCTAATTTCTGATGATAATGAAACACAGAGTCAATAAATATAACCCTTCAATGCTTAGCATTTCTAATTTAAATACAGTTTTTCACAGCTGCCATAAATGACGGCTCGGCCGCCCAGAGCCAGATCCCGCTGGTTCCGTGTGCCTCAGGCAGACGCGCTCCTCGCCCGCTGCACCCGCCCCGCGTCGTGGGCCCCGGCTCCCGCGTGGGTTCTGCCACGGAGCCCTCCCGAGTGAGGGGGTCCGAAGGCTCGCTCGATCGGTGAATTCTGAATGTTTGAAAATGAAGATGTCGGGGCCAGAGCAGCCGTCCGCCGGGAGGACCTGCCTGGCACGCAGCCGACCTTGGTTTCACCCCCCGCACCCATGGGCCCCCCGAGCACCGCCGGGAGTGAGAGCTCAGAGCCAGGCGTTACCCTGAGCACTGCGGGGTGTGGCCCCCGGCACTCCCCAAGGCCACGGCACTCGGGGTCGGTGACCCGACAAGGACAGCAGCTGCCCCGAGTGGGGACGAGTCAACGTCACGCCCAGTTCAGCGCCAGCCGGGATGGAGCCACTGAGATTGAGCCCGGCCAGAGATAGAGACGTGATGTTGTATGTGCATGCGTGTGAGCGTGCATGTGTGCATGCGTGTGAGCATGTATGTGTGCATGTGTGTGAGCGTGCATGTGTGTGAATGTGTATGTGTGTATACATGTGTGTGCATCTGTGTGTATGCGTGCATCCCTCCCTCCCTCCTTCTCTTCCTCCCTCCCTCTCTCCCTCCCTCCCCCACTCCCTCCCTCCCTCTCTCCCTCTCTCCCTCCCTCCCCCCTCTCTCCCTTCTTCCCTCTCTCCCGCCCTCCCCCACTCCCTCCCTCCCCCACTCCCTCCCCCACTCCCTCCCTCCCTCCCTCCCTCTCTCCCTCCCTCCTTCTCTTCCTCCCTCCCTCTCTCCCTCCCTCCCCCACTCCCTCCCTCCCTCTCTCCCTCTCTCCCTCCCTCCCCCCTCTCTCCCTTCTTCCCTCTCTCCCGCCCTCCCCCACTCCCTCCCTCCCCCACTCCCTCCCCCACTCCCTCCCTCCCTCCCTCCCTCTCTCCCTCCCTCCTTCTCTTCCTCCCTCCCTCTCTCCCTCCCTCCCCCACTCCCTCCCTCCCTCTCTCCCTCTCTCCCTCCCTCCCCCCTCTCTCCCTTCTTCCCTCTCTCCCGCCCTCCCCCACTCCCTCCCTCCCCCACTCCCTCCCCCACTCCCTCCCTCCCTCCCTCCCTCTCTCCCTCCCTCCTTCTCTTCCTCCCTCCCTCTCTCCCTCCCTCCCCCACTCCCTCCCTCCCTCCCTCCCTCTCTCCCTCCCTCCTTCTCTTCCTCCCTCCCTCTCTCCCTCCCTCCCCCACTCCCTCCCTCCCTCTCTCCCTCTCTCCCTCCCTCCCCCCTCTCTCCCTTCTTCCCTCTCTCCCGCCCTCCCCCACTCCCTCCCTCCCCCACTCCCTCCCCCACTCCCTCCCTCCCTCCCTCCCTCTCTCCCTCCCTCCTTCTCTTCCTCCCTCCCTCTCTCCCTCCCTCCCCCACTCCCTCCCTCCCTCTCTCCCTCTCTCCCTCCCTCCCCCCTCTCTCCCTTCTTCCCTCTCTCCCGCCCTCCCCCACTCCCTCCCTCCCCCACTCCCTCCCCCACTCCCTCCCTCCCTCCCTCCCTCTCTCCCTCCCTCCTTCTCTTCCTCCCTCCCTCTCTCCCTCCCTCCCCCACTCCCTCCCTCCCTCTCTCCCTCTCTCCCTCCCTCCCCCCTCTCTCCCTTCTTCCCTCTCTCCCGCCCTCCCCCACTCCCTCCCTCCCCCACTCCCTCCCCCACTCCCTCCCTCCCTTCCTCCCTCTCTCCCTCCCTCCTTCTCTTCCTCCCTCCCTCTCTCCCTCCCTCTCTCCTTCTCTCCCTTCCTCTCTCCCTCTCTCCCGATCTCTCTCCCCAATGCACCGGGGGGTGCGGAAAGCTCCGGTCACAGCCCTCAGCCCGTGCTGGACAGAGCAGCCTGCATCCCCGCCCAGCCCTGGGCTCGCGTTCGCAGGAGGGGAGAGAGAAGGGCCTGTGAGGGGGCGGGAGGGGCTTGGCGTGTGCCATGGTGCCCCCGCACCAGCCCAGACCCCGAAGTCTCCCCACGCCCGTCATGGGGTGAGCGCCCCCTTCACACCACTCTGAGGTGGTCACTGTTGGCCTGGCTGCCCGGCCCTGGACCCCAGCCTTCAGTGTCCTGCCCGGGGGCCAGCCTGGAGGTGGCGGGCTGGGGGGGGGCGCGGGGGGCAGCCCACGGGGGCCCGGCTGTGGTTTCCAGAGAGACGAGTCCCACGAGTGTGGCCGTCGGGCCCCGTGTCCCGATGGAAAGGTCGCCGTGGTCTTCAATTCTCTCTTTTATGTTGAATCTGACACGTCCCCCCCAATTAATGTGCTGTATTAAATATTAGGCCTGAATACTCCAGTATTTTATGAATATATGTTAATATTTAATACTAACATTTTATGTGGAGTTCTCCGTCACATTAACTAGTAAATTTAGCTAATAAAATCAAATTTTTTCTTGTTATACCTTTTGAATAGTAAAGATTATGGTGGAGTAAAAATAATTAGATTTCTTTGGGGTAAATTATGGGGAGATGATTTATTTCCTGAGAAGAATCCTCTTCTGGCCCCTGAGCCCCCTGCAGGCTCCGGGGCCCAGACAGACCCCGGACCCAGTGGAAGTAGGCCCCGGCGGGCCCCTGGTGGGCAACTGAGCAGACAGGAAACGGGGCACTCGGCAGAGGGAGCCCCCAACCGCCCCGTGAGCCCTGAGCTGCCGCCAGCTCCCTGGGGAGCTCTTGTGGAGAGGGAAACATTTCAGAGAAGCTGCGTGCACCACGGACATCCTTAGACGCAGCAGCCCTGAGCCGGGCCCAGGACACAGAAATTCCCCAAAATTAGCCCGGGAGCCACTGGACGTGTCCTTCGCCAGGATGACCCCAGGGCGCTTCAGGATGGGAGACCGGCTGCCCCCAAGGGGGCTCCACGCTGTCTCCGAGCAGGAAGGCTTCTCCCCACCCCTCCCTTGCTGCATGGCGGCTGGTGGGGCCACGGGCATGCTCTGGGCACAGAGGGGAATCGAAGGCTCCGGAACGCCCCCTGCCCCCACCATGCTCGGCCTCGGCGGGCATCGGGCTCGGCTGGGAGGAGACCCCCGGGCGTCCAGCATGCCCAGCCACTCCGCACCCCCCCAGGTGGCCCTTCCGTTCCTGGAGGGTCTCTGGCCCGTGCCCCCGGTTCTGACTTCGATTCCCCCTTGGGCCAGCGACAGAGGGAGTCGCTCTTGGACCCTCCCGGCCCGAGTCCTGTTCCCGAGGGTGACCCCGCCCCGTGGGGCCCTGGTGGGTAAGTGCATCACAAGTGTCCCCGCTGTCAGGCTCGTCCTCCCCCGAGCGCTGGTGAGCCTGAGGCCAGGGACCCCTCCTCTCGAGGAACGCCACGTCCGGCCCTGCCCTGTGGGGCCCGCCCGGCTCGGGCAGACCCTCGGCTGTCCCCGCAGCAGGATTCTTTCTGCCTCCCACGCTTTCGTCTACTCGCCCCTGGAGAACTTCTGCCAGGCAGGGAGAGGGACAGGAGGCGTCCACAGCGGACTCGGGTTCCCGCTGCTGGTCTGCAGGCTGGTACTCCCTAGGGGCTCGCCGGCCCCTCCCTTGCCGCTCGGTTGTCATCTTCCAGGGCGCCCGCCCGCGTGTGCCCCGTCCGTGGCTATCTGAGTGTTGCTTTGCCCAAACACGTCTAATCCCTCCAGAGTGAGGCCCGAGCACCGGGCCCTGATTTGTCCTGGAGCAATTTTCCTCACTTGTTCATTTTTCAGATGACAAAACTCTTCTCGGCACCGTGCATCTCGGATGCACGTTTCTTCGTGCATCTTAAACTCAGTTTCCCGTCAGCCGGCGGAGACGGCCCTGCAGAGCTCAGGGCCTCCCGCCTCCTGAGCAGATTCGGAGCCGAAACCAACACGGGTTTCAGAGCCCGACTTGCGCCCAGCCCAGGGCTCCGTGTTTCACTGGCCTCCTCTGGAACTCCGGGAAGCCTCACGTCTCGGCTTTCTGGGTCAAAATTTTGCCCAACGGATGGGAAGTATTTCTTTCTTTTATTTTCTCTCTCTTATTTCCCTCCACTGCCCAGCCACCGCCACGCTCCAGGCCGCTTTCCGGACACTCGGGCCCAACCTCAGCATGGGTGAAGCCCCAGGAACCAGGTAAAGCAGAACTTTGTGCCCTTGGACTCCAGGCTCAATGGGGCCCAGAAACAGAGATCCCTGCCTGCTTCCACCAATCTCCGGCGCCCCAGGATCACAACCAGACGACCACCCTACCGGGGCCAGGTAAATACCTCATCGGCCGACCTCCACTAACTGCACTTCCCAGCCACCGTCACACTCCAGGCCGCTTTCATAAGTGTCATAAGACACTTAATACCCATTTTCCATAATTATCGCAGCATATTTGATGGGGTTCAAGTATGGTGTGAACCATGGGGACACCTGTAAGGGTGATTAGAGGCCGCCCTAAAAGCCTCCATCCCTCTCGGAGAGCCCGGCAAGCTACCAAGAGTACCCTGCCCACATGGCAGAGCCTGGCAAGCTCCCCGTGGCATATTTGATATGCCAAAGACAGTCACAGCAATGGGCCTCATTCCCCTGACTCTGAGAGGGCCCCCAATACGGCAGCGTTAAGGAAGATGAGCAAGGAGAGGCTGATAAAATCTCAGGGACGAACTAGGCTGCCAAAATGAAGAAGGACTAAAATGATTGTCTGTACTTTCAATGCACGTATGCTTTTTGTTACTGGCGCCCACTCGAGCAAATCGAAGACCAACGGGATGACAAGTCACCGTCATCCTGTAAGTAATAAGTTCACGATTTTCATTGTTTGCTTTACAGAAGTGTAGAGGTGTCTTTGCTGGATGAACTTTCTATCTAGGTCAATTTTTAAAATTTGTTATTCATCCAATTAGCCTTTGAGTACTCTGGGGCAATTGATACTTGCGATTATTGTGTATCTTCTTTATTATTTTCGCTTTCAGGAAGGCCAGTTAGTGTCTTACACATGGTGATTCTCCCGTCTTCCTTTTTTTTTTTTTTTGAGGTCACACCCGGCGATGCACAGGGGTTGCTCCTGGCTCTGCACTCAGGAATTACTCCTGGCGGTGCTCAGGGGACCATATGGGATGCTGGCAATTGAACCCGGGTCGGTCGCGTGCGAGGCAAACGCCCTCCCCGCTGTGCTCCTGCTCCAGCCCCGCTTCCCATCTCTCTTCGGTGGTCCTCTGTGTGGGGCTGTAAGAGCAGCTGCTGAGTTCTGGCAGGCATGAGAGCACTGTGGCCCGAGTGAAGGTGGGCTGACTTTCCCCAGGATGCTAGAAACCCTTCAAGTGAAATAGATCCTGCGGTGGTTTTGCCAGCATCTCAGGTCGGGACTGAGTCACACGCAGCCAGACAGCCTGGCCCCAGGTCTCCTGGGACCGACGTCCTTCTAGGACCCTCCGGTCAGATGGCTAACGTGCTACGGTGCTAGTGTCTTTGCCTGCTGGCCAGCCCGCTCCCTCCTCAGCCAGTGCCGAGAGTGTTATGAGGCAGCACAGCGTTTCCAGGCAACAGTCTCTGGTGCTCTCTTTCGAACACCTTTAGCTCTTCATTTTTTTTTTTTTTTACTTTTTGGGTCACACCTGGCAATTCACAGGGGTTACTCCTGGCTCTTCACTCAGGAATTACTCCTGGCCGTAATTACTCCTGGTCCCTCAGGGGACCATATGGGACGCTGGGAATCGAACCTGGGTCAGCCGCGTGCAAGGCAAACGCCCTACCCGCTGTGCTATCACTCCAGCCCCTCATTCTCATTTCTTTAGTAAAGCTTTTTTTTTTTCATTTAGAAAGTGATTGTATTGTTTCATCATTCTTTTCCCCTTTACTTCTAGATCCATTTTTCATGATAAGATCCCGGCACGTGAAAATCCATGAAAGTTGGTTTAGATTTCCTCCGAGGCTCTGTGGCTGGCGTCCCGTTGCCTGTCTTTGTATGTATGTGACGTGTACTTGGAGAAAGGACAAATTCCTGAAGGGTAAAGGCATGTGTGTCTGTGTGTGCATGCATGTGTGTCCGTGTGTGTGTGCATGTGTGTCCGTGTGTGCATGCGTGCCTACATACTCTCATGCTCAGACGTCCTTTCAGGAAGATCCTCCAGCGCTGACTCGAGTTCCACACGGGCCTTTGCACGGCGTGTTGGTGTGTGCAAGGGAACCTGTTGAGCTTGTCCACTGAATCTTCTCCAGACTCACATTAGTCCTGGTCGACTTGGTTCCCCAGTACTGGAGAAACTCCATTAAATCTCCCTTCTGTGATCGTGGTTTTATTCATATTTTTATTCATCGTCAATTTTCCTCGATACGGCTTAATCCGCACTGTTCGCTGTTTACAGGAGGACGAGGACTGCTCCCCCAAGTGCCCAGACACCCTTCCTCGCCCAAGCCCATCAGCCCGACCTTGCGTCCTCGCTCCCCGTTACGAATCGGCTTTCTGTTGGTCGTCTCGGCCTCTTCCCTCGGAGAATGTGTGTGCCCTGGGGTGTTCGGAGTGTGTGAGCGGAGCCGAACCGCTCAGGATTTATGTTCACTCACTGGAAAATCTCCTCAGAGGAAAAGCTGAGTTGGCTCTTAGCTCCCGCCACTAATGGCTGTGGCTTTGTCTCTGCTCGGCTTCCCCGCCCCGCTGGCAGCCGCTGGATCTGTTCCCTGACTCCGTGCTTCAGAGTGTCTTCTGGGGGCCTGGGCTGGCCCCCTCGGCAGCCTCGGGGTGGGAGTCAAGGCCAGACACCCCACCCCCACCGGACAGGGACCCGGGAGCTGGGAGTGGGTGCGCTGCTGCTATCGGGGTCTCCGAAGGCACAGGGCGCACCGTGACAGTCCCCCTGCCGCTCGCCGCATCCTTCCGGGATGTTCTACAGCCCGAGAGGATCCAGGCCCACTGGCGGGGCAAGCCCCAAGGACAGTGCTGGTCAGGAAGCTGGTCAGAGAGCCCCTTGTTCGCTGAGAGGCCGTGACAGCCACCCCGGCTCAGCGAGGCCGAACCAGGAATGGGGCCAGAGCGAGAGCACAGGGGGAGGGCGCTGGCCTTGCATGCAGCTGACCCGGCTCAATCCTTGGCACCCCCTCCAGTCCCCCGAGACTATCAGCAGTGACCCCTGAGCACAGAGCCAGGAATCAGCCCTGAGCACCACTGGGTGTGACCAAAAATACCAAAATAAGTAGCACTGTCGCACTGTCGTCCAGTTATTCCTCGATTTGCTCAATCAGGCACCAGTAACGTCTCCATGGTGAGACTTATTGTCACTGTTTTTGGCATATCGAATACGCCACGGGGAGCTTGCCTGGCTCTGCCGTGTGGGCGGGACACTCTCAGTAGCTTGCTGGGCTCTCCAAGAGGGACGGAGGAGGAATTGAACCCGGGTCGGCCACGTGCAAGGCAAACGCCCTACCTGCTGTGCTATCGTTCCAGTCCATCCGAACCATACTCTGGTTTCTCCTCAGATAGCATAACCAAATTAAATAGATAAATGCATAAAAACAGTCTGGCTTTCTGAGAGCAGAATGCTGGCTAGCACACTCGGAGAAAGAGTCTGACAGAGTGACAGAGGAGGCAGACGTGCGTGTCACCACCAGGAAGGAGAGCAGCCCGCGATTAGGATTCCAGCGAGCGCCACGGGGTCCCCGGATCACTGGCAAAGTGTCTTCAAGGAGAAAAATGGTTTTGAACCAAGAACCTTCTGCATCTTCCAATTATTATTCAAACCCAAAGAAAAGAATAAATGCACCTCTACTCCCCAGCATTCGGAATGCCAATAGTTCTTCCTTAAAGGAGTCTTGAGGATGGGCCCCAGCAGAATAAAAACCTGGGAATGATTTTAAAAAATGAATGTTGGAGATGAAGGAAACAGGCAAAGTGCTAGAAAGCATTTCAGGGCCCGTCTCAGAGCGTCGCTGGGAATGGGACTGGACGTTTGGATACAATATTAATAAGAAGTGATCCTAAAAAAGTAGAATAATGTTAATTTTGAAAAATATATCGGCACTTTTATTTAAACTTGATATAGGAAAAGACATACCAAATCTTTACCTTATTTGTGAGGAGGAGGAATTTATAGAGAAGATTCCTCAGCATTGATATAAAAGCGGACTGGAAGATAACATCACAAGAACAGAAACAGTACAAACAAACTGCAAATCATTAGCAACAATAAATAGAAGGAAAGAAATTTTAATCAAGTTAAAGCATTCAGGACAAGAAACAGTAAGGAAATCAAACATATCAATTAACACGATACATGCTCACGCATTAATTCGTACATTAAAGACAAAATAAGACTGTAATAAAAACCAGTGGCATGGTAGGGCCAAGAAGCAGGCACAAAAATAATAAGGCACTGAAAAACCAGAAGATTAAAATGTTGAGAGAGTGAGAGAGAAAAGGAGGAGGAGAGAGAGAGAGTGAGAGAATGTGGGAAGAAGAGAGAGAGAGGGAGAGAGACAAGGAGAGAGAGAGGGAGAGAGAGAGGGAGAGAGTGAGAGGGGGGAGAGAGAGGGAGAGAGAGAGGAGGGAGAGAGAGAAGGAGAAAGGGAAAGAGGGGGAGAGAGAGGGAGAGAAAAGGGAGAGAGAGAGGGAGAGAGATACAGAGAGAGGGGGAGAGAGAGGGAGAGAGAGAGGGAGAGAGGGGGGAGAGAGAGATACAGAGAGAGGGGGAGAGAGAGGGAGAGAGGGGGGAGAGAGGGAGAGAGAGGGAGAGAGAGGGAGAGAGATACAGAGAGAGGGGGAGAGAGAGGGAGAGAGAGAGGGAGAGAGGGGGGGGAGAGAGAGATACAGAGAGAGGGGGAGAGAGAGGGAGAGAGAGGGAGAGAGGGAGAGAGAGGGGGAGAGAGAGGGAGAGAGACAAGTGCCTGCCATAGAGGCCGGCAGGGGTGGGGGGGAGGGAAACTGGGGACACCGGTGGTGGGGGCGTGCACCGGAGGAGGGATGGGTGCTGAAACAATGTATGACTGAAACCCAACCATGAACAACTCTGTGCATATTCAACAAAATATTTTTTAAATGCTGAGCAGGAAGGACGAGAATATTATCAATTTGGCAGGTGCTGAAACTAAAGCTAAGACGGAGCGCAGAGTCCAGTAGGCAGATGCTGCTGACCCCCACGCAGCTGGCCGAGGTCCAGCCCCGGGCCTGGGCGTGGCTCCCCACGAACTCCCAGGAGCACCCCGGGAGCAGGGCCAGAGGAGCCCCCGAGCATCCCCGGGAAGCGCCCACACAAGCAACGTGCCAGTGAGGACGAGGAGAGAGCAAGCTCGGGAGCGTCTCCGAGGGGGGACGGTGCTGGCCGGCACCTGGACGCCGCCGAGCTCCAGCCGCGAGGCGGGCAGAGGGGGGAGGCGTCACTGGGGCTAGACGACAGCTCTGCCCCGCAGCCCCGCAGCGTGCTGGCGCCCCAGAGTGTAACTGCCCCCGCAGGGTCGTAGGTTAGATGACCGAGCTCACTGCTGGCCGTGGACAGTCTCACAACGTGGACGTGTCGTCACCCTGTTTCTCGCCTCTCGAGCCTGCACATCTGCAGAGCAGCAGGGAGGAAGGGGGGAGGCGGGCGGGGCGGAGAGCAGGGAGAAGGACCGTGGGAATGTGCGTGTGCCGCGCTCACTGGGTCTCGGTCCGCAGGCGCCAGCACGCCAGGGCGAGCCAGCAGTGAGGGCCCGGCTCTCGTGCAGAACCGGGGCCCTGTAGAGACCCGGCACCGTCGGGCAGAGCTGGGCAGGCCCGACTCTCGGCCCAGCACCTCCTCGCAGAAATAAACCTGGAGCGGCCCCGTTCGGGGTACCGGGCGATGCCGTAGTCAGCCCTGGAAGCGCTGGCCCCAGAGAGGCCCGTTTACCCTCCGGGATGCAGCCGCGTGGACGAGCGAGGGAGAAGCGTGTGGCAGACGGGAGTGAAAACAAGCCACGTGCGTGGGAACATTCGCACACGAGTCAGACAACAGGGGACGGGTGCAGGCGGGTGGGCGGGTCCCAGGGGCACGTGAGCGGAGTCGTCGGGGGGGCGGGGGGGGGGGCTCGACCAGCTCCGCTAGACTGTCCTGAGGGGAAGGCGTGACACATCTCGGTCAGGGAGAAGACGGGGTTCCCGCGAAGGAACAAAGGTGCTCCTGGTGGTCAAGGAGCCAGACGGCCTGGTGGGCCGGCCGGGGTGACAGAGCATGGTGGACTTTCAGGCCACTCGGGCCTCTGAACACCAGGACCAGGGGAGTGGCCAGAGCACGGCCGCAGGGGGAGCCGGGCGGGCCCGGGGGCGGAGGGCCCCTTCCCCCACCGCGGCTGTGAGACTCGCTCCCAAGCACGGCAGTGCTCGTGGGGGGCTGGCCAGCACGGGCGAGAGGCCCAGAGAGCACCGGTGGCACCCGGGCCCGGTGGGCCACCTGCCCAGGGTCAGTGCGGCCTGTCCTGGGCCCCGGCGAGTCAGAGGACCTGCCTGGCCCCCCTCAGCCCCAGGCGACGAGCAGAGCGTCCACGGGGCAGAGGCCGGACCAGCTCTCACGGGAGCTTGAGCAGGCACTGGCCCCCGGGACGGGCCCGGACCCAGCTTCCCCCCGCCTTGCCGAGCACCAAGCCAGGAGCAACCCGGTGGGCCCGGGAACGGTGAAAACGCCTGTTGGAGATGGGTGTGCACTCGGCTCACGGCTCCCACCCGGGCCGCTCACGCGGGGCTGCTGCCGGCCAGGGCGGGGAGTGCAGGGGGAGGCCAGGGTGTGGCCCCTCACTCACCCACCAGCGGCCACTGAGGCCCCTGGGCCAGGCGGGTCCCGGGGCTTCATCAGAGGGAAGGCGGGGCCAGGCCCCAGACGCTGTTTGTGTTGTGTCCCGTGTGGGCATGTATGTGTGCACACGAGCACATGCACACCTCTGCGTGAACACGTGTGTGCCTGTGTATTGCTGTGTGGACACATGCATCTGTGTGCTGTGTGCATGTATGTACACACCTGCATGTGTTCACGTGTGCATTTGTGACAAGTGTGGTTGTATAGACACATGTACCCCTGTTGTGTACGTGTACCTGTGAGTGTTTGTGTATTTGTGTGGTGTCCGTGTGTAGCTGTGTGGACATTGCACATCTGTGCTGTGCGTGTGCATGTGTGTAGCTGTGGGGGTGTACCCATCGTGCATTTGCGCAGTGTGTAGTTGCATAGACATATGCACATCTGTGTTGTGTACGTGTGTTACCTGTGTGCACCTGAGCGTGCATTTGTACCATGTACATGTGGGTATTTATGCACATGTGCTATATGCGTGTGTATGCACTGCATGTGTGTGTGCAGTTGTACGGCCGTTTGCACGTGTGTGCAGCGAGCTTGCATGCGCACACGTGTTTGAGGAAAGTCCGGTGGCTCTGGTCCCTGGGCACACCGGTGCCGGCTGATCCAGGGGACTGGGCCTGGCCTGGGCTCCAGGGGCCTTTGTGCGGACAGTCCAGTGGCACGTGTGGCCCCTGCGTGGCCCCTGAGAATCCCCCGCCTTCCGTGCGTGCTTTGGAATGGCCAGAGGGGCGCTGGGGGTCTCCAGACGCTCTCCGTGCCCTGGGCGAGAGGAGCAGGAGCCCCCCAGCTCGGCCAGTGGCCAGTCACGGCCCAGCGCATCTGCTGCGTGGACGGTGCTGGGGCAGAGGCCTCGGCCGAGAGCTGGCGCCGTGGAGGCGGGCTGTGGCCACCGGCCGGTTCCGCTCACTCGTCCTCACGCAGGCGTGCTCGGCCGCACCGTGCTGGCCCCAGGCCGCTGCCCTCGGACACGCTGCCGAGACCAGCCCCAGGAGGCCGGCGGGCTGTGGCAGGACTCGCTCAAGCCCGATCCCGAGAGCGCGCGCCCGCCCGCCCCAGCCGCGTCCTGAAGGGCTCCCTCAGTCTCGTCCCTGGCGCGGGGCTCTGGGCGTCCGTGTCGCCTTCGAGTTCCTGCAGCCCTGTGCCCGCCAAGGCGTTAACTGTCACCAGACACCGCCCTGGGTGTCTGAGTCTGACAGGCGACGTGGGGGGCGGGGCGGGAAACGGGGCGGTCGGGGCAGTGTCCCCGGGGACCAGGGACAGGGCAGCCTGCCTCGAGCTGTGAGTCGGCTTCCAGCTGAGGCCCCGCGGAAGGGCAGCGAGACTGTGGCTGTGGATTCGGTCCGTCGACTTGGAGTGGCTCTGGCCAGCAGGTCCTGGCAGGGGCGGGGCTGGCGGGCCGAGGCCAGGCCCCCGTCATCAATGGGCAATGGCCGCCGACGGACCCTCTCGTGACAAGGAAAAGCGCCACGTGGTCCGGGCCGGAGGAGAGTCGGTCCCGGGCTGGAGGGGTCTGTTGGTTAATTAAGCGCAGCGTGGCCCCGGCCCCTCCTGCAGCCAGCCCTGCTGCGGCGGCTGCGTGGGCTCTGCCCGCCCCGCCCGGGCCCGCCGTGCCCAGAAGCCGCCCCGCCTGACAGCGGGGAGGCGCGGAGCCGGGACAGCAAGGTAAACTGACACAAACAATTAGTGTCTGCCTCCAGAACAAAGGGAAACGCAGCAGCTATTAGTGGTGTCATCTCTAATCGCTCTCGGAGGCGTGACTGGAACCCGGGCACAGGCGTCAGGCCGCGCGGCCGTTGTTATGGCACCATAGATCTGGAAAATTGTCCTGTTTTATTTTGCATGTTGTCAAACATGAGAGGTGGCCCTGCAGCCCGGCGCGCAGACGCGCGGAGATCTTACTGACGCCCGGCACGAGTCAGCCGAGAGTCCCGAGCGTCTGACTGGCGCCTGTCAGAGCGCCGGCGGGGAGGGGTGCTAACCGTTCTTGATCAGCCGAGACGGCGCCGTTTCCCGGGGGCGGGGTGGGGGCAGGGAGCCTTTGGATGGAGGACGGCATCAGGGGGTCCCTGCAGGAGAGGGAAGCCACAAGGACTCCAGACTGGACCAGCCTGCGGCGGCAGGGAAAGTGGGAGCGTGTCGGGCGGTGTGTCGGCCTTGGTTACACGAGCCACGCGTGATCTCAGGCTGGGGGGGCTCGGGGACGGGCGGCCGGCGGCTGCTGGGCTCCCGGAAGGGTCTCTGCGCCCACGGGCGCCGCCCACGGCCGCTTCCACGCTGGAGAGCGGGTTTGGCCCTGAGCGTCACGTGGGCCCACGTGGCTCTGGGGTCGCCGCCTTCCGCACACGCGGTTCATCACGTGTCACCACACGGGAGTGACGGGGGCGCCTTCTCTGGGCAGTGGCGGAGGAAGCCACAGCCCGGCTTGCGTCCACGGTGGCGGCACTGTCCTTCCTCGGGGTGGCTGGAGTCTCTGGCATCTCCAGCCGCTCACGGGGCCCCACACCCCGCCCTGAGAACACGGACACGCTGCTCCGGAAAGGTCCATGCTGGCCTGTCCACAGCAGGGTGACCGCACGGCAGGTCCTGTATGCGGGGGGCTCGGGGTGGGGGGGGGGATACAGGGCGTCTGTCGCGCACAGTAACTCTCACTCAGGGCCTGCCTGAAGCCCGCGGGCCCCGCCCCCCACAGGCCTGCCCCTGGGGTCCCTGTGCCCGGAACCCGCCTCACCCCGGACACACCCGAGACGGGCAAGGCCTGAACCCCAGCTGGGTGGGGGTGGCGGAACGCAAGCCCTCCCCACAACGAAGGCCGGATGTTTGGGCCGGGGGGTTAGTTGGAGAAGCAGAAACTGTTCCTCGGGATAACGTGCACGTGGGTCAGCGGACAGTGAGGAAGAAGGCTCGGGGGGGGGGGGGGGGACGTCTCGACAGAGACTTCTGCCCGTGGTCAGGAAGGCTGCGACCCCCGGGGAGGAGGTGCCGGCTGCAGCGGGGCAGGGTGGGCTCCGGGAGAGCTGCAGACAGGGACCCCTCTGGTGACGCTCCCGTGGAGGGAGGGGCCGGGGCACCCGAGCCCCCCCGCCAGACGGCGCCCGCAGAGCTCCCCCGAGGGTGACAGGCTGGAAACTGGACTCTCCCTGCAGTGGACGCCGGGCCGTGGACCCTGCAGGGTTCCAGAGGCTGAAGCCACTGCGACTCCTGGGTACAAGCTTGTTCTAGAACCTTCCAGAGAGCACCCTGACTTCCACAGAGACCTTTCTCCTTCCCCGGGCAGGGGTCAGTGGCGCCCGTCCAGGTGGTCCCCACTAGTCGGGCCTCGTAGATGGAGCCACTGGCGCCCTGCGGCTGCACGCCCGTCCCCCACCCCCGGGGCCTCCTGCCGCTGCCCAGACTACTCCCGGCCCTTCTGAGCGGGTGTGGGATGGCTTTGTCCGAGCAGGTTCCCACGACCCCACCCGCCTCCCGCTGAGAACTACCAAGAGCAGAGATTTGAGCAACTGCCCGTGCAGGAGCCACACGCCCTGGGCGTGAACGAGACGGTCCACATCATCACACGAGAGTTTGTTCCAAAGATATGAACTCGCGCAGGAGTACGGCGCCCGTGGCCGTGACGCCGGCCGATCACGCAGGCCCCGGAGGCACCACGCCCGGGCACCCTGCACCCGTCCTGCCCAGCTGACCACACACGAGCCCGCCCTGGAGGTGCCGGGACACACCCGCCTGCCCTGGGCTCCGGGTCTGCTCCTCTGCCCCCACGCGGGGGTCGCAGCTTCCCCTCGGCCAGGAGCCGCTGTCCGGGGCCTCGCACCCGAGCACCATGCATCCTGTTCCCCCCTCACGGGCGTTTACTCAGAGCGAGGACCGGGACTCGGCAGGCACCGGGGGACACCCTGCAGTCCGCAGAGGACTCGGGACCTGGGTCCGCCCCATGGAGGTCACGCCTGACCCGGGGCCCGAGGGGCTGACCAGCCTGTCCTAGAGCCGCAGCGTCCACCACTCTTGCGAGTCCAGAGCATCAGATGGTGAAGGGCCTTTCCAGGCCTGAACAGACGTGGCCCCCGCCGGGGTGCCCGGTCAGCCCCTGCCAGCTGGTAGCCCAAAGCAGTCACCGGTGCTGGCCCAAGCCACTCTGCCCGGGACGGGGCACAGGCTCGCGTGAGCTGACCCGAGCCACCTCCTGGCCGTCCCTGCCGGGGCCTGAGAGCCCGGACAATCTCACTGTGGGTCCTGGTCCCTCCAGCCACCACCCTTGACTCCCCCTGATGCCCGCGGTGCCCGCAATGGGGGACAGGGATGTGCATGCCGCTGACCGCTTCCTACTCCTCGGAGGCCCAGAGACCGTGTCACGCTCGAGGCTGAGCTCTGCCTCTCCCGGGCTGGGCGGTCAGGTGGCGCCTTCGCCGCTCTCCCCCGAGGCCTTTCCTGACGCTCCTGGGGGGTCCACGCCCTCGAGGCCCTGCAGGAGGGCTCGGAGCGGGAGGCCAGCCCACTGGCCGCCGTGCGGGGAAGGACATGCTGCCCTCGAGTCTGGACAGCTCTGCTCACGCCGTCCCAGGAGGCCCCTGTGGGTGTCCTTCATCCCGGACGCCCATCCCGGAGCCTCAGGGGCTCGTCTCTCGGGGGGGGGGGGGGACAGTCCCCTCACTCGGACGGACCGGCTAGAACGCAAACTCAGGTGTCGGGGCGGAGGGTGCACGCCCAGAACTCGGCCAGGAAATGCCCCGGGGAAAAGGGTCCCGTCCCCTGAGTGTTTCTGACCGACCGACTCCTCGGGAGAATCCTGGGTTCGAGATGGGAGACACCGTGTCCCTAAGGCCGAGATCCTGAGCACCTGGGGGGCCCCGAAAGTCCCGGAAGCTGCAGAGCCAGTGTGAGACTTAAGAAAAAAGGAACTTTCTCAGAGCATGTTCTGTTCAGGCAGTAAGGCACGCGCTGAGTACGACAGGCCAAGCGGGGCTCCGTCATGCCACTGAGGCACGTGTACATATGTGGACGTCTATAAAACATGGGGCCACACCCATGGTACTCAGGACCTGCTCCTGATCCGGTGCTCAGAGTTCATGCCTGGTTGCTTAGGAGGCGTCAGGGATCAAGCCCGGGCCGCTGCATGCCAGGCACAGGCCGTGCCAGCTGTGCGATGCTCCCCGGGCCTCACTGGAATCTTTAAGGAACTTAAATAAAGGCTTAACGTAGCTCAGAGAGGCTCTTGGAGCTTGGCTGCGAGGCAAAGACTCATGGAATTAGTCCGCTGACGGCTGGCCCCTCGCCCACGTAACCTTCTGCTGCCCACGTGGCTGGGGACCCCCACCCTGAGTTTAGTTTGGGTGACAGTGCTACGTGGCTGGCACTGCCCACGGGCAGCCCCTGGCGAGCTCCCCTGTGTGAAGTTTGTCTAGAGACCAGCCCCGCCGGTGTGGCCGCGGCCCCGTCTCCGTGGCGTCTGACCGACACTCGGTTGTGGGTCTGCCCCTCTGTCAGCTCACCCAGACAATCACTGAAGGTGTTTGTGTGGCCTCCAGCGGCGGGTGTCAGGGACCAAAAGCCTCGGAGCACCAGCGCGTGGTTCTCTGTGGATTTTAGCTTGGTCCCTGGGTGAGCGTGCAGCTGGGGACAGCTGACCTTGGGCTCAGCGCGTGTTGAACTGCGGGAGGACGGTCGGACTCTACAACAGTTGTCCTTGTGCCCTTCCGCCAGGGATAAAGACACTGTTCTGCCCCATTTGGCATTGTCATGGGTTTTATTTTTAATATTTTTGCCTTTCTAGTAGTTACACGGATTGTGGGCTTTATTTTCATCTCTCCAGTACCTACTGATGTTGAACAGTTTCCACGGCGTTATTTGCTGTTTGTTATCTTTTTTGGTAAAGCGTGTTTTCAAGACATTTTAAAAGGGAGTGACGTGATTGCCTAACATTGAGTGTTGCGGAGTCTTTGTTCCTCACAGAGTTTCTTCTTCAGAAATGGGGCTTGCAGATATTTTCTCCCAGTCTGTAGCTCATTTTTCTTTCCTCCATTTGGGGGTCAAATAGAATGACTCTTTGCCTGTCCTGAAGTCAAACTAGTTCCAGTGGGTGTGGCTTTTGGTTTGTTTGTGTTTTTGTTTTAGTGCCACATTGGGTTAATGCTCAGGAGTTACTCCTGGCTTTGCACCCCTGGCAGTGCTCAGGGAGCCATAAGGCGGTGCTGGGGTTCAAGCCCTGGTCAGCCACGTGTGCAAGGCAGACACAGTACCCACTGCACCATCTTGCCGGCCAGTTCCTGTGGCTTCTTCCAAAGGTCTTCTAATTTTATGCTTGATGTTCAGATGTGTCGTCTACTCTGAGTTAGCATATAAAGATTCGTACTGAAATCAGTGTTATGCATATAAATGTACATTGTTGAGAAGACCATCCTTTCTTCATTGAATTGCTTTTGTGTCTTCATTAAAAATCAGTGGAATTTGGGGTCAAGAGCTGGTACAGCAGGCAGGGAGTTTGCCCCGGATTGGCCAAGCCAGGTTCAGTCCCGGCACCCCACGTAGTCCCTCAGGCAGCCAAGAGTGACCCCTGAGGGCAGCACCAGAAGTAAGTCCTGAGCAGAGCCAGTGACTCCAAAACAAACAAGCTTTGATTTTGTTTTTTAGATGAAATCATAGGCAAGTTCTTCAAAAGTCTGAAGGAAGAAATGATACTGATCCTTCAGCGTTTCACAGAGTCTGAATGGACTCCAGTAGGTTAGCATTACCTTAATGCTCAAACAATATAAGGACACTGCAGAAACCCAAGAAATCAACATGAGGAACGACTTGGCGCCAGAACTGCACAGGAGGAAGAGAGCAGCGTGGAACGCCTTCAAGAGCGTCAAAGAAGTGGTTAAGAAGACGAAGAACCCTCGACTCCAGGCACATCTTTTTGACTCCACCGTTCTTCCTGCACTAACATACGCCTCAGAGACCTGGGCCCTACGCAAACAGGATGAGAACGCTATTCGGGTATCCCAAAGAGGAATGGAAAGAGCTATGCTAGGAGTAACACGTTTCACTCAAGTGAGAGAAGGAATCCAGAGTTCCAACCTCCGTCGATGGTCAAGAATCAGGGACGCTGTCTCGTTTGCCAAGGCATCAAAAATCAGATGGGCCAGATACGTAATGTGATTTAGAGACGACCGCTGGACAAGAGCTGTTACCGACTGGATTCCACGGAACGTCAAAATACCACGTGGCCACCCACCAAGGAGATGGTCAGACTTCTTTGTCAAGACTCTGAATGAATGGTTTGAGGCTCTTCCTGTTCCTGGAGCGAGCAGATATCATTGGGCTATATTAGCACGTGACAGGGACAAATGAAGACGTTACTGGCGCCCACTCGAGCAAATCGAGGATCAACGGGATGACAAGTGATACAAGTGAAGTGATACAGAAATCCGTACACTAGCAACTCTTATGAGTGTAGCTATAAAGCTCTTCACTAGGGTTAAATTTGTTCCGGAGAATTTAAAGCAATTAAATACCCCAACCAAACTGGACTAGTTCCAGTTAAAAGGTCTGGTTAAAAATTCAAACTCACATGATAATTCAACACCCCAACAAGCTGAAAAATAAAAATCCTGTGGTTATAGCAACACATAAAAACAAAATATTTATGAAAACCTAATATCTGTGATAAAAATTCTTCTTCCTTCCCTTTGGATCCGGCTGCGGAGCGAGCATGATGGAAGAGCCCAAGGGAGCGCCCTTGGACTCCAGGCAGCCCACTGAACTAATTCCGGCATGGGACCAGAGACCCCACGGTGCGCTGAAACAGTGGGAACCGGGCATCCCCCAATTCTTTTAACCTGTCTCTCTCTCTCAACTCCTCCCTCCTGAGCACAGTGCAGGACTTCTCCATCTTATGAGCACCATAAAAGGGTAAAAGTTTGTAGTGATGTTATTTCTGGTTGTACTTTCCCTGGACTTTATACAGAAACCCAAAACCGCGCGGCCGCTGCCGCGGCCACGCGACCTAATGTCATCTTAGCATCAGCAATATGTAATGGTTCACTTTTAATGGGTCGGACTTTTGTGGGAGATCCTAACAAGAATAGTAAGTCTGTTGCTGAAATATTGAAGGCAATCAAAACGGTAGCCATCTCTCTAGACTAAACTAAGCTATATCCCCACGCCAGCTGAGAAGAAATTTTCTTCTTTCTCGGGAAGAAACGCGGCGTGTCGTCAACTACAGTGTGATGTCCATTAAGCAAACAGACCTGGTGGCGTGGGAATGGGATATAAGGGGAAAAATTATGTACATGGAACAGTGGGACGCTGGTGGAATCTCGAGCCGGAGCCGATACCAGCGCAAGACCTTCGGTTCCAGAAACTGCTTGCAGACACTCTACTAGTCTATCAACTAAGCCAGAGCCCCACGTCTGCTGATGACGGGAAATAACCATCCTTTTCGTTTTTTGTTTTCGTTTTTTTTTCCCTTGTCAGGCAGCGTGGCGATTACTAAACAGGCGTGAACTCGGTGGCGCGGGGCAAGGGGGAAAAAGAAAAGTTATGTAACAAACAGCAGGACTTAATATCTCTATATTCTTAGTAGGAGAACTATCAAATGCCTCCTTGGCAATAGGACTGCTTTTCTTTTTTGGGGGAAACCCCAACAACGGTAGTGAGTTGTGTGTTGAAACATGGAATGTAATCGAGATAAGGCATAAACGAAGTGAAACTTATCAAGTACAAGGGTGGGGACTGGGGAGGTGGGAGGGGGCGGCAGGTATACTGGGGGGGTTGGTGATGGAAGATGGGCACTGGTGAAGGGAAGGGTGTTTGAGAATTGTATAACCGACATAATCCTGAGAACTATGTAACCCTCCACATGGTGATTCAATAAAATTTAAAAAAAAATTCTTCTTTCAAAATTTTTAATTTTATAAGTTAGTTCACAGTGTTTGATTACATTCAGTATTCAAACACCAATCCCACCACCATGACACCTTCCCACCACCAAATTTGGGATGTTTCCATCCCAAGCCCCAAGTCTTGTCCCAAAATAGAACTAAAATAATATATTTTGTATTGTCTGTTATGAAAAACTGCTGAACACGCTTACAAAAAAGTGTTCATATAGGAAACAGTGTGAAGATTGTTCTATTTTGGCAGGGGAAGGAGCCATTAAGACATTCTATAGGACATCACTAACATGTTAAAGTTTGGGTGATTTGAGCTTTGGTACATATCTGAAAATATTTAGTATATATGAGCTGGAGTGATAGCACAATGGTAGGGCGTTCCCCTTGCACTCAGCCGACCCAGGTTTTATTCCTCCGCCCCTCTCGGAGAGCCCGGCAAGCTACCGAGAGTATCTCGCCCGCACGGCAGAGCCTGGCAAGCTACCCAGGCATATTCAACATGCCCAAAACAGTAACAAACAAGTCTCACAATGGAGACGTTACTGGTGCCTGCTCGAGCAAATCGATGAGCAACGGGATGACAGTGACAGTGACAGCATATATATATATATCTCCCTCTATGATTTGTTGTCTACTGTCTGAACCCCATCAAATGTGGTGTGGTAACCATGGAGAATGGGCAGGGAGTGTTTCGTGACCGTGCGGTCCAGGAATATGTTTACTCATATGTGAGGCTCGGCCCGAGCGCGTGGGGGGCGCCTTGAGCATGGCGGCAGTTGGGGGGTTTCTGGCTGCTGGAGCTGGTCCCTTGGGGGAGGGCTCTCACCCGCCCCCCTCTGGGGCGCCCCGTGTGGAACAGCCTGGTGTGGGGTCCAGTGGCATGGCTATGGGGGCCTCAGGTTATGCTCCCTTTCGGGAGAAGCTGCTGTGTGACCTGGATGGTGGCCGATGGGGAGATTATCTCTGTGATAAAAATTCTTAAAAAAAAAAAATCTGAAGTAGAAGGAAGCTTCTGTTCATTTCTAAAAGTTAACAACCAAACTATGAATATAAAAGTTAACAACCATACTATGAATATCAAAACACTCAGCACTGAGATGCACAAAGCTTCCCTGCTAGTATCAGAACCAGTGCAAGGACATTTCCTCTCATCTGGGCATTTCCACACCTACTGGAGGTCATTGCTATTGCAATAAGGCAAGAAAAGAAATTACAAGTATGCCGACTGAGATACAAAAAAGGTCTGTTCATAAATCTCATTATTCTCTATGCAGAAAATATTAAAGCATAGACACAGAAGACACTTATGGACCTAATATTAGTTGCAGCAATTGCAGGATGTACTTTAAAGTAGAAAATTTAACTCTTTTTCTACTTATAAAGAATGAATAAGTAGAATTCGAAATTAAAAACACAGCGGCATTTATAGTAGCACTTTCCAGGCTGAAATACATAGAAATAAATCTAGAAATAAAACGTGTGTAAGACAATACACAGAAAGCTCCAAAAACAAGGACTCGTTTGATAAACAATGAAGTGCACTAGAATTATGTAGATCAGGAAGCCTCACTGTGGTCAAGAGGGCAGTATTTAATAACTTAATTAATATATTCCACAAAAACACAGATATTTTGTGGAATAATAGATTCCTCATTAAAAACACAGGTACTGAAAATATGTCGAGAGGCAAAAAAAAAGCAGGATTGGCCAACTTTAAGCTGAGGGACAAAGTTGTAGGACTGACAGTGTCTGATTTTAGACTTAGTTGGAACGCAGGAATCAACACACCTGTAGTATCGGAGAAAGCATAGAAATGCATTAACGGAAATAGGACCAAAATTAGGCCCACACATGAAATAGTCAATCTTTGATGCAAGAACAAAGGAGAAATCGTAGTGCCTTCACCAAGGGGCTCTGAGCCAGCAGGCCTCCACTTTAAAAAATGGATATGAATTTAGACTTGCCACATTTGAAAAATTACCTTGAAATAGGTAAAATTCAAAACGACCAATCTCCTAGAAAATGAAACAGGACATTAGATCAATGTCTTTCTACACACAACGCCAAAGGCATCATCTGCAAAGGAAATATTTGGTAGGCTAGAGTTCATTAATACTCAGTTTTGCTCACCGTGAATGACATCTTCAAGAGAATACGGGACAGGCTGTGGGGCTGGAGAGACAGTTCCAGGGCTAAGGCGCTTCCCTTGCACGCAGTGACCTGCGCACACCACCAGCACTGCCAGGAGCGATCCCCGAGCACAGAGCCAGGAGCAAGCCTTGAACGTGGCCAGGTGTGACCAAAATCCCAAACAATAACTATAAGTCTGAAGTTGAATTTTTGCCAAAGATACTTGATAGAGGACTATTATCTAAAAATCTATAAACTCTTAAGGCTCAACAATGAGAATGTAATAATCTAAAAGCCCAATTTTAAAAATGATTCAAAGTCTTTAACAGATACCTGAACAGGGAAGATACGCATGGAAGATTTCACGTCAAGTGCCATCGGGGTAGGCTGATGAGACTGGGGCACCACTACACACTCAGATAGAACAGTCACATGGCAGACGCAGTGACACGGCCCCATGCTGCGAGAGCATAAGGAGCTCCCGTTCTCTACGGGTGGCGGTGGGAAACGGTGGAGCCACTATTGGTGGCGGTGGGAAATGGTAGAGTCACTATTGGTGACTGGGAAACGGTGAAGCCACTATTGGTGGCGGTGTGGAACGGTGGAGCCACTACTGGTGGCAGTGTGGAATAGTGAAGCCACTCTTGGTGGCGGTGTGGAATGAAACAGACACTGTGGAGGGAACCTGCTGGCTTCTTACGAGAGCAAACACACATCATCGTATGATCCTGTGACCACGCTCCTTGGTATTTACACAGAGGAATCCCAGACTTCTGTCCACCCCGAATCCTTTGCGAAGATGTTTATTGAGCTCCGCTGTGAAACCCGCACACAGCCAAGGTCTCCAGCAGGTGAGCGGAGTGTCATGTCTCACTGTGGGCTCTCTCCCCACTCCGCTGACCTGTCACTTCCGCAGCATCACTACTTTGATTATTGAAGCTTTATGCTCAGTCTGACAACCTCAGCGTCCATTCATTTCATCCATTCCCGAGGCCAGCGAGATAGCACAATGCATGGGGCACTTGCCTGCACTGGCCAGTGGGGCCAATCCTGGCACTGGCCGGGGTCTCCCAAGCACTGCAGAGTGTGGCCCCACAAGCCCCCTCAAATGATGTTTTATTATTTTCAAAATTGATTTTATTATTCTGTTCCCTTCCCTTCCTGCATGCAGTTTACAATGTCAGCGATCTATAAATCATGCAAAACTTTAATATCTGCCCCAAAACTCAGTACTGGATTTTATTAGGAAGGTGTTAGGTGAATTGAAGGGAGCTTATGTGAGTCTTTCACTCAGAAACGAGGTCTATCTCTTCACTTAGATTTTAGTTTTCTTTCTTTTTCTTCTTTGCCATGTTGTACAGATGTGGTGTTGATGTTTCTTTAGGATTGATGTTTGTTTGTAGGGTTGATATTTGCGTGTTTCTGTGTGTGTTGCCATTGGACCCTCTGACTTGTCAAACTGAACTTAGTTCTAGAAACATCTTACCTCCAGATTTCACAAAGTCCCCTCCACAGACAGTTTTGTTTGCTGTGGATAAGGACAGTTGCACTGTTGCACTGTATCACTGTCATCTTGGTGCTCATCGATTTGCTCGAGCGGGCACCAGTAACATCTCCACTGTGAGACTTGTTGTGACTGTGTCTGGCATATGGAATACGCCACGGGGAGCTTGCCAGCCCTGCTGTGCGGGCGGGACCCTCTCGGTAGCTTGCCAGGCTCTCCGAGAGGGCGGGGAAGGGCAGTCAGATTTCCCTACTTACTTCTGCTCTTTGTCTTGCTCTATTGCTCAGCCAGGGCTTGCTTTTCCCTTCCACCGTGTTTTCCGCCTCTCAGTCAATGCAGCCGTTGTGCTTAGCATCGCGCAGCCGCTTCTCCGAGTCAAGACCTGCGCGTGCCTTGAGGGATCCATCAGCTCCCAGCGCGGCCTCCCCCGTGCTTTCCCGAGGGCCAGGCCGCACCCAGGCCCTGCACGGCCTCTCCACAGCCGCCTGAAGATGCTCTGTCGAGCCGCACCCCACAGAGCCTTCCCTGGGGGGAGGGGCAGCCCTCGGCCGTGAGAGCTCCGCACTCGCCTGTGCTTCCAGGAGGCCGGCCCGGGGCTGAGTGTGGGAGGGGATGCGCTGAACGCGGCGGCGAGAGTCCCACCGGCTGGCTCTGCCTGGCTCCGTTAGCACACGGTGCCCTCCCTTTCCAGGGCAACGCAGGCCGGGCCCATAGCACATGTCTGCGGCAGCTCTGCTCACCTACTCATGGTGAATCACACACGTGTGTATGTGCATGAGTGTACGTGAGTGTGTACATGTGTGTGGGTGCATGTGCATGTGTGTGCACGTGAGTGTGTACATGTACATGTGAGTGCATGTGTGAGTGGGCATGTAAGTGCATACATGTACATGGGTGTGTGCGTGTAAGTGTACACGTGTGCATGTGTGCGCGTGTGAGTGTGTACATGTGTGTGCATGTGCGTGTGAGTGTGCATGTATGTACATGTACATGGGTGTGTGTGCGCGTGTGTGCACACAAAGGTGTGCATGTGTGTGCATGTGCGTGTGTGTGTGTTTTCTCTGCGTGTCTAGGTTTCTGTGTCTGTCCATACATGTGTATTCTGTGCGTTTCTAGGTTTGTGTGTCTGTCTGTACAGGTGTCTGTGTCTGTGGGGCTGTGTCTCTGCATCTCTGTGGGTGCGTGTCTCTGGGCACGTCTGTCCGTGCGTGACATTGAGGAGGTTCTGCTGGGTGAGTGAGTGGGGCCCAGCGGGGCGGGAACTGGTCCCGGGCCCGTTGCCGGGGGAGGTCGGGGAACCCACTTTGCCCAAACAGGGGAGCCAGAGGCTCGGCTCGGTTCGGGCCCTCGGGAACCGTGGGCCAGGAGCTCCCACTGCGAGTCTCCCTCCCGCAGGACACGCAGCCACCCGCGGCCTCGCAGACGTCCGCACCAGATGCCGACTCCGAGGACGCACCTGCCAGTGCTGGACGGTCAGGGCTCAGTTCTCCACGCGCCCGTGGACGCTGCTCCCCCCCGCCCCCCCGGCCCTGCAGCCTCGCTGGTCCCGGGAATGCCGGGCCCCGGGCCCCACCTGCGCCCCCGGCTTCTCACCCCGCGCCCAGGGTCGCGGGCAGGGTGGAGGGGGCGCGCGGGGCTGTCCATCTCCTGGGCTTTGCAGGACCAAATGCCCGGAAGCAAGAGCAACAACTGACCCGGGATGGCGCCAGGCCTCCCGCTGCTGCAGCCGCGGCGTCTGCCAGGAGCTCCCGGGGAGACGCAGGCTGGAGCTTCGGGAAACCTGCTAATGAGCGAATGCGGCCCCGGTGCTCTGGAGCCGGGCTGGGAGTGCAGGCCATTAGCACGCGCCACGCCACCGCGCAGCTGCTGCCGCTGCGGCTTTTAGCGGGGTGGCGGCAAGTGCGGCCTCCCTCGGGCCTCCGGAGGCCTGAGAGCCAGACCCGGGGCAGAGAGGGGGGCCCCGCGGAGGAGCACCGCGCAGGGGCGCCTGGGGCTGACGGGGCTCCCAGCTGCCCCCGGGCACGCGCGGGCCGGCATGGGACCTGGCTGGGGGCGCGGGACCCGACCCTCCTGTCTCCTGCAGGAGGGGCTGTTGGTGGCAGGACACCAGGGTCCAGACCCCAGAGACGGCAGCCACGGGGGCCGGGGGCCGTCTGGGGCGTGTGCCAGGGGCCTCGGGGTCCGAGTGGGGAGACGCCTCTGGGCTGTGGCCCGCGGGCAGCCTCATGGCGCAGACGCCGGGAGCCTCGATGGAGCCGGGTGCCACCGTGAGCAGCGCGAAACCCCCAGCGCAGAGGCCCCCGAGCCGCCCAGGCTCCAGGGAACAGCAGCACGGCCAGGACGACCGGAGGCCACCCCAGTCATGGCTCCTCGGCCGGCCCGCGGACACGGCGCGACACTCCACGGCGTGCAGAGCTGACGGCTCGGGTAACCCAGTGACAGAAGCCCGAGGACGGGGACAGCCAAGAGTCACCGGGTCTGTGTCACCCCCACCAGCTGGCCGGGCCGGGCACCACTGGACTTTGCACCCCGTCGGAAGCGCCTGAGCCCACGTTCTCGGCGCCAGAGGGGAGCGAGGGGGGGGCAAGGGGGGCTCCGGGCAGGCGACAAACAGCCCCTGGAGCTTCCTCAGCCCCGACTCGGCCTCTCGGTGAAGGACAGAGCCGCCCTCCCGCCCCCACGCAGGGTGCTGAGGGGACAGGACACGCCGCAGGGCTCGGGAGGAGGCTGAGTGCGGGCCCGGGCCCTGAGCCATCTGCATCGACACCGAGCCAGTGGACACTGTGTCTGCGGCACGGGCTGAGCCCCGGAGCTCCTGCTTCGGCCAGAGACGCTCCTGGAAACAAGCTCATGGGCGCCCGCTTCCTTGCCTGGCCGGGGCACGGGCTGGTGACCGCGTTCCTGCGTGGCCGGGGCCCCTCCAGCGTCCACCCCGCGCAGAGCTGGCGGGGGCGCGTGCGGGCAGCTGACCCTTCCTGAGCACCCAGCTGAGGGGTGTCCACGTGGGGAGGCAGGCGCAGGCCCGCGGCCAGGGCGGCTGTCGGCTCCGTCACGGCAGCACCGGGCCGGCCTTTCTGTCAGACGGGTTTCCTGGCGCGAGACCCGGTCGCTCCCACGCATCACTGGTGTGACGCTATCCGTCGGCGTTGGCGCACGGCCAGCACATCCCCGGGTGACCGAGGGCTGCTCTGTCCCCGAGTGTCCGCCCGGGCGAGGCACGACACGGCTGAAGCCTCCTTCCCCGCACACCCGCCCCAGGAGGCTCTTCTGGAGGCCGGGGGCTGTCCCGGCAAGGCAGGGGGGGGCAGTGGGCTGCACAGAGGCCGCAGGGTCCACTCCTCTGTCCACCTCTGGCCGCCCGTCTCCCCTCAGTGGCTCCTTCCTGGCCCGAGGCCCCGGGTGGGCAGAGAGCTCAGGCCCTGCTCTGGCGGGGCCGGGCTCACCTGGCAGTGCTCAGGACTCACCTGGGCTCCGCACTCAGGGGTCACCCCAGGCAGCACCGAGGACCTCGGGGGGGCTGCCTGCTGCCCGCGATGCAAACGCCCGGCCCGCTGGGCTGCCGCTCCGCCCGAGGCCTCTTACACTGGGACCCCAGGCGGGGTCGGGGCACCAGACTCGGGGGCTGTGAATGGCCTAAAATAAAGGCGGAGCTGAGGGTGGCGCAGGGCCCAGGACACCGTCTGCGCACAGTCCCCCGGCCCAACCCCAGCTCGGCTTGTGACCCACTGAGCGTGCCAGGAGTGAGCCCCGAGCACCTCCAGGAGTGAGCCCTGAGCACAGAGCCAGGACTGAGCCCCAAGCACTGCCAGGACTGAGCCCCAAGCACCGCCAGGAGTGATTCCTCAAAAGGAAACAAAGCAGACAAACACGACGGCTCCTGCGTGTAACTGGCCCACGGGGGCGGCCCTAGGTGGCCAGTGCACAGTGCCGGGTGCCCCAGCGGCCCCGATTCCCGTGTCCTGGCCGCTCGCCATCAGGCGAGTCTCCCGGAGGCCAACAGCCACGTCTCCCAGACAGAGGTTGGGGCTGGGCGTGGGGGGACACAGGAGCCCGAGGTCCCTGGCTGTCGTCTGTGGCCCCGAGGGGGAAGGTTACGGGGTGGGGGGGGTATTGGGGCGATTCCCTGGCCTCGGGGCCAAAGGCTACTGAACTGCAGCGGGCAAAGGCCCTGCTGTCCCGGAGGGCGGGGACAGTGCAGGGGTGGGGGGTGGGGGCAGAGATGGCGACAGGTAGGGGTGTGGACAGTGCACGGGGGGCGGTGGGACAGTCCAGGCGAAGACGCTGTCCTTGCACGTGCCCGGCCCAGCCTCGCGCCCGGCACCCCCAGTGCCCGAGCCCGGGTCGGGGTGGCTGTGCCCCGCCTCGCAGAGCCCCGGGGCCGCCTGCACGGAGCCGGGCCTGACTGGCCACAAGCCCCGGGAGGGCCGAGCCAAGATGCCGTGTGCAAACAGCCCTGGGGATGCTCCCGCCGGCCCCACCCCTCCGGGCCCCCCCCCAGGCACGGGGGCGGGATGGGGCGGGCCGGGCACGAGCACCTCGCCCTCTGCTCCTCGCTGCCCTGCAGGGTGGCCCTGCCCGCCTCGCCCCTGCCTGGCCCAGGTTCTCCTGCCCCCGGGGGGCTCGGGCCCCTCCTGGCGCGTATCCCGGGCTCTGGCCTGGCGCCTTCTCCGAGCCGCTCTATCCCCTCCACCTCTGCCAGCCCTCCACACGCCGCCCTGCACAGTCAGCCAGGCCCCGCTCCCTGGCTCCAGCCCTGCCCCCCCGTCAGAGGCACCTGGGCCTGCCCTGGGGGCCCGGCCTCTCCCTCCCCCACCGGGCAGTGGGGCGGGACACGGGCTTCCTGCCCACGCCTGTCTCCACAACACGCACAGGCCACTGCAGCACAGGACAGCGGTGACCAGCGCTGTGCCTCGGTTTCCCCGGCTCCCCTGGCAGCTGGGGTGATTGTGGGGTTCGTGTTCACTCAGACCCTGCACGGAGGAGCCACAGGTACGTGTGCCCCAGCCTGGCCCCCTCGCCACTGCGCCCCCAGGGCCCGCCCGCTCTGCCCCGGCACCCAGCCCTGGAGGGGCGGGGGGGGGGTGGGTGCTGCTCTCGTCACCCAGCTGGGCCAGAATCCCCCGAGCGCCGCCCGCACCCCCACGCCCGGTGCCCCTTGCTCCTGGCGAGCCGTGAGCTGTCCGTGGGTCCTCGGGGTGCGGCGGGGGCGGGGTGGAGGGTGACGCCTGCCAGCCCCGAGAACTCCTACGAGGCAGCTGGAACAGGGCACCGGGCCTGCAGGGGCGGGGCTGGCGGGCCTGCGGAACTCGTTAGTGCTTCGGCCGAAGACTCGGGACTCCGGATACGAGCGATTCGTATGCAGAGGATGACCCAGCCCTCCCCAGGGCCCGGCGAGTTGGCCCCCGCTCCCATCCGGCCTTTGAATCGGCCGATCGCTTTGGACGGAATTGAGTCAATTTCGTCAAAATTGAAGAAGCAGTTGTACATGTAGATACAGTTTCTGATGGTGAATTTAATCAAATCCAAATGTCACCCCTTTAGGGACTCAAACCGCCCCCAACTCTCTCTTGACTGCCTATTCAAGGCTTCCATACTTTTTTTTTTTTATTCCAATCTGCCGGTTTGAGCCAGTTTCTCTTCCTTTTCTTCTTATCTGAGGAGTCAGGTCTCTGCGCCAGAGCCAGGAAGAGGTCGCGTGCCCGGAGGATTTGGCTCTCCCCAGGGCCAAAATCACCCCTGCGCTGCCAACTGGGTGCGGAGAGAAGTGGATTAATCCCCGCGAGCCAAGGGGCCCGAGCTTTTACAGGCTTAGTTAATTCACGCCACTGAGCGTCTAATCCTTCAGCCTGACCCAGTAATGAATGACAGAGAACAAAACCGTCTCGGCGGAGGGGAGATCATCTACATGGGTAATTCAACTTCTGCAGGGCGAGGGGTTTCACTCTGACGCAGAGCAGGGGAAATTCTCCTAATGGCTTGATGGTGCGTGCGAGAGTGAGAGTTCGGAGTGTTTAACGGGGCTCACCTTGAGTGGGGGGGGCGGGGGGCTCGCCACCCCTCTCTCCCTCCCCACCCGCCTGGGAGGAAAGACAGGTGCTCTGCAGGCGTGGGTGTGGCCTGGCCGTTTCCCCCGTGTCCCCGACAGTCCTTTGCAGCCCTGAGGGTTACCCCCGGGCTCCGGCTCCCGCCGGTCCATTCCAGGTGAAGGTTTTTCAAACGCCAGCAAAGGGGCCGTTGCCCACATCACCGTGATGGCACCCAAGCCTCGGCCACTGAGACCACCTGCATCTCAGTGCCATGAAGGTGACCACCCCCGCCTCGCTCCCGGGCCCAGCAGCCCCGAGGGGCCTCCCTGCGCGGTGAGGTCGGCGAGGCTGAGGAAGTGTGAAAGTGCAGCTCTGGGACTCGGCGGACGCGGGCTCCTCGCAAGGCAGAGAACCGTTTTAGCAAGAGATGCGCCGGAGGGCTGAGCACGGTCGGTTCCGCTCAGCCGCGGCGACCCATTGCTGACCCGAGCTAATCTGTGCTATTTCTGGGACATTTTAACAGATCACGTTCCATTGTTAAAGTTGGGCGGGTCAGATTAGAGAATTATGACCCCATTTATTCCACCCCAAAGACCATCATTTCTGCCTCTAAAATAATAACCCCATCTGCCCCAAGATCTTTCTTGTTAAATAAAAACACGTGCTTCCCTTCGCCCCTTCGCTGGGAACTGGGGGCGCTGCCTCCTGCGACCGAGGTTGCTGGGGAGGGAGTATTTACCCCGCACCGACTCCCCGGGCCCCTGGGACCCGGACCGGTCATTCATAAATTGCCTATTGATCAGTTGCAACTAGAAATTAGATCCGAACCCTCGAAAGGAATGATTAGACTCGGAGTCACATTTGCCCCGGAACATCCAGAGGCCCGAATGCTCACTGGTCCCCGCGGTGAGACATCTGATTAATGACCGTGGCTCACGCGGGCGCTTGGAGCAGGGCCACCGGCCGCTGGACGCCTGCCCGGGCCCCAGACCACGGCCCTTGCTCCTCCGTCCCTCCTGCTGTATTAGGGGGCTTCCGGAGGCCAGCACACCACACACACACACACACACACACACACACACACACACACACATACACACACACACATGCACACACACACAGACACACACACACGCACACAGACACACACAGACACACACACACTCAGACACAGCCCCGTGCGGTTTATCACCTGGCCAGTGTTTAGGCACTTCTGGGTAACGTGCTGGTTGCTCTAGTGATTTGACCCTTGTGTCTTTACGAATAAAACTCAATTTTCTTGGCTGCACTGCAGGCACACATTTATATACCCAAGAACGAAATGAAAATGAAGCTTCTTGTCGGGGCTGGTGCCAGGCTTAGCCAAGTGCTGTCGCCAACGCTCTTGAGAGTGTGGCTGGTGGGAGCTCTGCGTGTGTGTTGGTGCGTGTGTGTGTGCATATGTGTGTTTGTGCGTGTGCATGTGTGTGCTAGCGTGTGTGTGCATGTGTGTGGATTGATGTGTATGCTTGCATGTGCGTGAATGTGCGTGTTTGTGTATGTGTGTGCATGTGTGTGTTGTGTATGTATGCATGTGTATGTTTATGTGTGTGCGTGTGTGTTTGTGTGTGCATGTGTATATGTGTATGAGTTTGTGTGTGGGGTGTGCTTGTGTGTGTTTATGTGTGTGTCTATGTGTGTATTGTTTGTGGGGAGAGTGCATCTGTGTATGTATTTGAGTGTGAGCATGTGTGTCTATGCGTGTATGTGTCTGTGGGGGGAGTGCATGTGTGTGTGTGTGTGCATGTGGGCGTGCTTGCCTGCACATGCATGCTTGTGTCCAAGGGACCCAGGGAGTATGCCCAATGCACTACACTCAGATTCCTTTAAAAATAATAATAAAAAAAAGGCAGCGCAGTGCATCAAACGCTCCGTGGAGCCCCAAACTGATTAATTGCGATGCCAAACAGCTTTATTCTGCTTAATAAGAAATTAGATCACAATGGGGATTTGCAGAAATTACCTTGAAATGTTTGTGTGTTTGAATGATTGAACAATTTGTGCTAAAAATTATGCTCCCCAGGTTGGATTCCTAAGCCTGGGAAGAAATGCATGCCGGGCTCATCAGTATTCCAGCGAGAAAATCCTCCCGGCCCGCCCTCCCCGCCCTCCCGCTTTCCCGGGCGCCGGGCTGCGGGTCCCACAGTCTTCTCACTTGGACAGAGAGCGAAAGAGCGGCTTGGAATTAATTGCATCTTGATACTCACCCTCGGATAAACTCGGGGCCGGGGACGGCTGCAGTTAATTACTCACAGCCGCCCTGGACAGGACGTGGTCTTCGCGGCCCGGTGCCAGGGCTGTGTCCGGGGCTCTCGGTTTCATTAGGAGCCAAAAACACCCCCAGCTCCTTGAGTGACTCAGAGAATCTTTTAAGTCAACCTTGTGTTTTAGTCAACAGGGAAGTGTTGACCTTTAACCTTTCAACAGCCATCCGTTTCATTATTTATCTGAAGGAATCAGAGAGTTTTTGTTCTTTCAAAAAAAGTGCCTGACACCAGGATATTTTTAATAGCTGAAATTTTTCATTCTTGTCACTCGGCCTTTTGAAAACACAGGTATTTTCATACAACGCGGAGCTAATGAGTGAGACTTCAGCCTCCGACCTCCCTGTAATCACGGTGCAGGCCCCCAGAAGCTGGCGCGCGAGGAACATGAAAATTAATTATTGAGCTCCCTGCTTTATCCTCCTCATCTGTTTGATATTCTCCAGCACAGAAGGAACCAGACAATTAAATTACTCCTCCCTCTGCCTCATTGCCATGCTCCCGGCTCCCTCGCCCGCCCCAGAGGCTGTTTGCGAAGGGTGAATTGTGGAGGAGCGGGGAGGGTTCAAGAGCGGCGGGCGCCGTGCCCAGGAGGGTCCGTCCAGGAGGTCAGTGTAAACGTCTTGTTGCCCTTTTGTTGCCAGCGCCCAGCTCGTGGCAGGAGGCCGCCGGGTCGAGCCGCCACCTCCTCGCGGGAGTGGCCCCGACATTTCCCAGCCTCCTCCTGCTCCGCGGATAAATATATAAAACCTCCTAACCACGAGTGAAGAGTTGAATCAATTAATTTGTTTTATGGAACAATAAAGCTGTCATTTGCTAAACTAGGGTGATTAGAGCTGCGGGTAGTTTTCAGACCCATCTGATGCCACGTTTCTGCGCCCACATGTGACGTGTGTGTGTGCATGTATGTAGAACACTGGCACTCCTGTGCTTTTGTTTGCTTGATGTGCAGCGGGAGGAGCGGGGACTTGGCGGAGGGCGTCCCAGAGGAAGCTGGAGATGGCCAGGGGCGGCTGTGTCAGGGTGGACATCAGGGCGGGGCTGTATCATATACCTCATGTGGGGGCGGGGCCGTATCATACATCTCACATAGGGCAGGGCCCGTATCATACATCTCATATGGGGCAGGGCATGTATCACGTATCTCAGATGAGGGAGGGCCCGTATTATATATCTCATATGGGGGCGGGGCCTATATTTTTTATCGCATATGGGGGCAGGGCCGGTATCATATACCATATGGGGGTGGGACCCGCATCATATGCCTCATATGGGGGGCAGGACCCATATCATACACCTCATATAGGGGCAGGGCCCGTATCATATATCTCAGATGGGGGAAGGACCCGTATCATATACCTCATATGGGGACAGGGCCTATATTGTATATCGCATGGGGGTGGGACCCATATCACACATCTCACATGGGGGTGGGACCCATATCACACATCTCACATGGGGCGAGGCCTGCATCACACATCTCACATGGGGGTGGGACCCATATCACACATCTCATATGGGGGTGGGACCCATATCACACATCTCACATGGGGGTGGGGCCCATATCACACATCTCACATGGGGCGAGGCCTGCATCGTGCATCTCATATGGGGCAGGGCCGTGTTATATACCTCATGTGGGCGGGGCCTGTATTATCTATCCCTCGGGGGCAGGGCCTGTGTCATACACCCGCGTATGGTGCGGCCTGTATTAGAGTCTGCGTGTGGGGAAGCCCCTGGCAGGACTCGCACCCTGGCCCACTCAGCCTTGAGGCCGCTGTCTCTGCGGTGCTCGGGAAGGCCTGCTAGCCACATCTGTGTGTGCCGTGTTCCAGGGTATGAATTCCTGAGGAAGGAGATTCCCGAGAGCAGATTCCGAGGGAACGTACAACCCCGCAGCCGGGCCTCGGGCAGGGGCCACTCCCACAGGATTTCAGAGTGGACTCAGTGCCGCTCCGCCGGGCCTGGGGTAGGCGCATCCCGACCCCGTCCTGCAAGGCTATGTGAGGGTCGTAGTGAAATTCTCGGACTCGTTTGCACCGAGGCAAAGCCTTGGGTATCTGGAAAGCTGGAGCAGACTCTTTGCTCTCTGACCCACAGAACTGCACCACCAACACGTACTCTCCGGTCAGCTCTGCCCCTTGCCAGGACGGCGCCTTCCAGGAGGAAGTGGAGGCGCCCGTCCCTCCGGCGAGCGTCATGCCGAGATCCACAGAGCATGGACACGCGCTGGGGAAGCCGAGTCTCGGTCACGGCAGCCCAGGCACAGCCGCCCTGGGGCGGAGCAAGGGGCAGGTTCCCGGCAGACCCGCTTGCCGTCAGCCCACCGGCCGCAGGGATGAAGAGAAAGCAGACGCCACAGGCCATCTGGGCTTTCAGACCCGCCAAGACAGGGACACACAGGGCCATATGCATGCACACACATGCAATGCCACACACACACACACACACACACACACACACAACACAGGACCACATTCACACACACACATGCACACACAGACATGAACACACATGCACACATTTTCCCAGACCCATGCATGAAAACATACCAATGTGCATGCACACTCATCCCCACGAAATACACACATGTACACACATCTGCAAGCATGCACACATCTCTGCACATCTCCGCACATATACCCACATACATGCACACACATACGTCTAGATATTTGCACACATATCTATATGCAAGCACACACATACCCACGCGTACACATGCTCAAGTATATACATGTATGCTCTTATGTGCCCAAATGCACAAATATTTACAATACACATAGCCATGAGGTATACTCATGTGCGCACACATACAGTCACATATACGTGTGTGCCCGCATCCATGCACATATACTGTCATGCATGTGCGCACATGCTCACATGCATGCACATGCTTGTAACATGCCCAGCCACGTGCCTGCTCCCACCCTCCAGACTCATGGAGGCAGGAGACCTGGCCCAATCCCTCTGTCCGAGATGCATGCTCTCTCCCCTGGAGAAGGAAGGAGCCACACGTGAGGCTCTTGCGATTCTCCTGGGATCCGAGAGCAGCCGTGGGAGCCGGGCTCAGGCGGCGGTGGGCAGAGAGGAAGGGGGTCCCCGACTCAGCTCCGCCCCCTGCACAGGAGAGCGCCTGCATCCCCCCCCCAGAGTCTGAACCACCTCCCCCGGCCCTTCTCCACGTGTACCAACATCCTTCCTCACGGCACCCCTGGGAGCAGCCCACCCTGGCTACTGTCCCCTGCCCGGGCACCTCCTGTCATCTCAGAGGACAGGACGAGTGTCCACAGTGTCAAAGGACCGGCCCGCCCGCTGAGGAAGCCACGGCCGAGCAGAGCACGGCAGGCCCAGCCCGGGAGCCGTCCAGCCTGCCCGGGGCAGGGAAGCTGAGTGGTCAGGGACAGGCTCGCCATCCCCTCAGCCAGCGTGTGGCCTCTCCCCTCACGCGTCTGCCCCCACCTGCCCCCATGGCACCGCCCTGGCTCCACGCTGGGCCAGTGAGTCCCGGCCCTGAGAGGCTCGGCCGGGAATCCTCCTTGGCGGGAAGGTGCGAGGCCCCGAACTCAGCCCACACCCCCGGTCTCCGCCCAGGGTCAGGCCACACACAGAGGGGGCACGTCGGGGGGCCGGCAGGAGTCTTGCTCTCTGGAAAAGGCCTAACTGTGGCCCCACACAGGAAGCCTTCGCTCCACGCAGGCCGCACGGACGGGCTGCAGGCCCAGTGGGGCGGCGAGCTGGTCGGCGGGCGGCCCCGCTCACGGCCGCTCACTCTCCCCTCTCCGCCCCGCAGCTGTCCGGGCCGGGCAGGGGCCGGGCTGCTGGACTTTCTCTCCCCTCCCTTCTTCTGTTCTGATAGAAATATCAAGAAAGAGGTGATGGAACAAATTGAGAAATTACGTTGCCATAAATGACTGGGCCAGATGGTGCCCACCGGAGAGTTGGGGAGTGAGAGAGCGAGACGAAGCGACTGATCCAAACATAGGATCAGCCTTGAAGACGGCCACGGCACCGTCACCAAGGACAGCCACGGCGGAACCAGCTTTCGGGAGGACTCAGTGAGCACGGGAGGGGGTGAAGTTTCTAATTGTTTTGCATTTGGTTCCTTTCCCCTCGCCATACATGGCAATGCCCCTGAGTTTGTGTGCTAATAACTTGGAAGGGATGATAAATGTTTGTATGGAAACCACGCCAAATTATTTATGTTCAGAGGGAAAAATAAACAAAACAGTAACTTGGCAACCCCCTGCAAGTTCCAAGTGGAAAAAAAAAACACTCACCATGTTTGTCTATGCGGAGGCCAAAGGCAGTCGGGGGACTGAGGGAATTACCTAGAGACTCTGGCCCTGCCACACGCAGCCGCCAGCTCCGGTTGGCTGTCCCCTCTGCACCGTGTGACTGTCCTCTGAAAAACTCCGGAGCCTCTCGTGGAGATGTTTCATACCCTGGGCTAGTTGGAAAAATAAATACATAAAATTATCTTTAATTAAAAGTCAAACAACATGAAGTTGGATGAAAATAATTGCAGTAAATATGACCAAGGGTTAACCTTAATATGCAAAAGGCTCTTACAAATCAGCAAGAAAACCTGAATATTCCACCAGATAAGTGGGCAAAGGACATAAATAATTCACTACAGAGCAAACACAGATAACTAATCAGCAGCAGTAAAAAGGCACTGAACCTCAAACAGATATCAAAAATGCAAATGTAAACAAACTTTAAGATACAGTTCTCCACTTTGACAAAGTACTGCTAGCATCCAGTATCCAGTACTCAAAGTACTAGCAGCATCCAGAATCCAGTACTCAAAGCACTGATAGCATCAGCATCCAGTACCCAGTACTCAAAGTACTAGTAGCATCCAGAATCCAGTACTCAAAGCACTGATAGCATCAGCATCCAGTATCCAGTACTCAAAGTATCAATGGCATCCAGAATCCAATACTCAAAGAATCAATAACATCCAGTATCCAGTACTCAAAGAACCAACAGCATCCAGAATTCAGTACTCAAATTTCTAACAGCATCCAGTTTCCAGTACTCAAAGCACCAATAACATCCAGTATCTAGTACTCAAAGTACTGATAGCATCCAGAATCCAGTACTCAAAGTACCAATAACATCCAGTTTCCAGTACTCAAAGCACCAATAACATCCAGTATCCAGTACTCAAAGTACCAATAACATTCAGTATCTAGTACTCAAAGTATCAATAGCATCCAGTATCCGGTACTCAAAGCACCAATAACATCCAGTATCTAGTACTCAAAGTACTGATAGCATCCAGAATCCGGTACTCAAAGCACCAATAACATCCAGTATCTAGTACTCAAAGTACTGATAGCATCCAGAATCCGGTACTCAAAGCACCAATAACATCCAGTATCTAGTACTCAAAGTACTGATAGCATCCAGAATCCGGTACTCAAAGCACCAATAACATCCAGTATCTAGTACTCAAAGTACTGATAGCATCCAGAATCCGGTACTCAAAGCACCAATAACATCCAGTATCCAGTACTCAAAGCACCAATAGCATCCAGTATCTAGTACTCAAAGTACTGATAGCATCCAGAATCCGCTACTCAAAGTGTCAATAGCATCCAGTATCCAGTACTCAAAGTTCCGATTGTGATCAGTGTGGGAACAATGGGGTGATACCCGTCACTCACGGGTCCTGCAAAGGCCAGGAACGAGCCCGACCCTCGAATCGACGCCCTTCCAGAATCCCCAGGAGCCTGTGAGTCTGCTCCCGGGGCTCGGGTGCGAGGGGAACATGGAGGCCTCCCCTTGATGCTGTCAGTGGGAGGGGGTGTGTCCGGGCACCGCCGTGGCTGAGAGGAAGCAGCCTGGCGGGGGCGTCGCCGTGCTCGGGCGCGGGAAGGGCCGTGTTCCGCCTTCCCTCTGCTGTTCTGTGTCAGGCGGCCACAGAGGCGAGAGGAGAGCGGCCGGCGCTAGGCTCAGGCGGCTGCTCTCGGCCGCCCTCCCCCGCGGGGGCCACCCTGCAGACGCCTCGGGCAGGGACACGGTGCCGGGCAGAGGGGCCCTCGCCCACACGCCACGCCGGGCGCTGGGCCACTCTGGGCTCAGAGAGGGCACGTGGGCTGATTCACGCAACCAGACCTGGTTCCGCCCCCAAGTGCAGGGCCAAGGGCAGCCCCGAGCACTGCCCTGCGAGCCCCACCGCAGAGAATAAGATGAGGGAAAGCTGTGAGGCGGGGCCGTGCTCTAGGCCCGTCGCGTCTCTCATTGCGTCTCTGCCTCCGGCCCTCCCTCGTGCCCCGCCCGCTGCCCCCGCCGGGTGCTGGAGCTCCCCCCCCCCCCCCGTCCTGGTCATCAGCGCGTTCCCCGAAGGCCTCTGGGGGGCTGGCCCCGGGCTCCCAGTGGCGACTCGGTTGCAGGGAGGGTGGCGTGTGTGTGAGGCGGCGGCCAGGGTGGCAGAGCCGGGCGGTCTGTCTGCGGGGCCCCACCCGGAGCCCGGGGACAGGGACAGGCCACAGCCCAGGCCAGCGATTGCTCACACACCCGTCGGGCCTCCCAGCCCAGGGGCGGGCCGGTGCCCCCCTCCCCGACAGCCTCCACCCAGGCAGGGCACCGGGCGGCTGTGACGGGGACTCCAGGCCGGCAGCCCGCGTGCGGGGACGCCCCTGCTCCAGAGCCCAGCACGGCCCGACTCGCCGTGGACGACGGCCGGCCGGCGGGCGTGTGGCCGGGCCGGTCCCCCAGCTGCGTCCGGGTGCAGGAGCGCGGAGCTCGCCAGCGAGTCTTCTTTCTCCTTCTCTCCCCGACTCTGCTTGAGGCAATTACAGCAATACTGCGTTTGTCAATCACATCCGCTCCTGCATGGTCTCCTGAAATAATTATCAGGTGAGTGGCATCTCGCGCCCGGAGAGCCGGCTGGGAAACCGCGGGCCCCAGAGTATTAATTACTGAGCGCAGAAATTTGCAGAGAAGCAAGTCTTTTAATGGAAGAACTGACGTAACATGATTGTTTTGATTTTTTTTACTAACATGACAATCATCGCCGTCCCCGTGGTCATCACCACAGATCAGCTGGAATTACCTGGGGAGGCCATTACCAGGCCGGGCACCATTTGATAAGACGAGGCTCCGGCTTCCTGGAGTGTGTTTGTTGATTTTCAGAACACAGCAAAGCCTGAGAGTCAGCAACGGCGATAAAAGTGGCCTTGTGCCAGCGCGGGCCGGGGGGACGCGGCTGGCACGGCCGAACGGGGCTTTGGTGCTTCCGCGTGGCTGCGAGAAACACCTTTCAGGGCGTCTTTGACACGGCTTGCGGCCCGGCGCCTGGCGCGGGGACGGGGAACGCGGGCGTTTTGTCGAGTTTAACATGAAAGCACGCGGCAAGGCTGTTTCCAGAGGCTCAGCCCGTCGCGAAAATCCACAGGACTCAGTCCCATGCCCCGGGAGGGGGCGGGCAGCGCCGGCGAGAGGGAGAGGGGCCGGGACCCAGGGTGGCGGGGCGCCCAGCTGGCACCTTGCCCGCACCTTCTCCGGGGCCGCCTCTCTCCTGCCGCGCTTCCCCTCACGCCTTCTGTGCTTCCTAGCGGGAAGCCGGCTGTGTGCCCTGGGTGCGAATGTCACTTCGGACAGGCGGGAACCCGCTCCGCCCAGCTCTCCAGGGGCCCCCGGAGGCCCCGCCTGGCACCCCCCTTCCTGCCAGGCTTTGCGTAGTCGCGCTCGTGTGGGGCGAGCAGCGGGGGCCTGGGGGTCTGCGCGGGCGGTGTAGCCCCTCACTGCCCCTGGGCATCACCCCCGGGCACCGCCCCCAGGCTCTGCCCTCTGCCCTGTGGGCGGAGCTGGCAGCCACCGCCTGTGGGAGAAGGGCCCCCGGCCTTAGGGTGACGCTAGCCGGTAGCCGGAGCGTGAGCGCAGGCCGGGGTCGAGCAGGTGCCTCGAAGGCCCTCGCCCCTCCCCCGCCTGCCCCCGACACGCCCCGCGGGCGCCGTGAAGTGGGCACTGAAGCGGCTCTCCCGTCCCCCGGGTCCCGCCCCGCTGGAGGCCCTGCCTGGGACGGAAACATCCAGGGGTGCCGGCAGGGGCTGACCAGAGCGGCCCCCCACCCCTGTTCTCCTGACATGTGGACACGTGAATTCATGTGTGCAAACCCACGGGCACGGACCTGCTCCTTGCTGAGCCCCACAGCCAGGCAGGGGCTCATGGGCAGCCCCAGAGAGAAAGACGGACTCCATCAGCAAGAGGACGGAGCCTCTAGGCGGAGGGAGGGAGGGAGGGAGGGAGGGAGGGAGGGAGGGAGGGAGGGAGGGAGGGAGGGAGGGAGAAAGGAGGGAGGGAGGGAGGAAGGGAGAAAGGAGGGAGGAAGGAAGGAAGGAAGGAAGGAAGGAAGGAAGGAAGGAAGGAAGGAAGGAAGGAAGGAAGGAAGGAAGGAAGGAGGGAGGGAGGGAGGGAGGAAGGAAAGGAGGGAGGGAGGGAGGGAGAAAGGAAGGAAGGAGGGAGGGAGGAAGGAAGGGAGGGAGGAAGGGAGGGAGGGAGGGAGGGAGGGAGGGAGAAAGGAGGGAAGGAGGGAGGGCAGGAGGGAGGGAGGAAGGAAGGGAGGGAGGAAGGGAGGAAGAGAGGGAGGGAGGGAGAAAGGAGGGAAGGAGGGAGGACAGGAGGGAGGGAGGAAGGGAGGGAGGGAGAAAGGAGGGAAGGAGGGAGGAAGGAAGGAAGGGATGGAGGGAGGAAGGAAGGAAGGAAGGAAGGAAGGAAGGAAGGAAGGAAGGAAGGAAGGAAGGAAGGAAGGAAGGGAGGAAGAAAAGGAAGGAAGGAAGGAAGGAAGGAAGGAAGGAAGGAAGGAAGGAAGGAAGGAAGGAAGGGAGGAAGAAAAGGAAGGAAGGAAGGAAGGAAGGAAGGAAGGAAGGAAGGAAGGAAGGAAGGAAGGAAGGAAGGAAGGAAGGAAGGGAGGGAAGGAGGAAGGAAAGGAGGGAGGGAGGGAGGGAGGGAGAATGGAGGGAGGGAGGGAGGGAGGGAGGGAGGGAGGGAGGGAGAAAGGAAGGAAGGAAGAATGGAAGGAAGGAAGGAAGGAAGGAAGGAAGGAAGGAAGGAAGGAAGGAAGGAAGGAAGGAAGGAAGGAAGGAAGGAAGGAAGGAAGGAAGGAAGGAAGGGAGGGAGGGAGGAATGAGGGAGGGAGGGAGGAAGAGAGGGAGGGAGGGAAAAGGGCGGGCGGGCGGGGTTACATACTCACCCTCATGTCCAACCTGTATCTGCCCCTCTATCCTCACTCCCCGGGGCCCTTTCCGCCCCTCAGTTGGGGGTCCTGAGGCCCCGGCCGCCCCCTGGGGACCAAGAGCTCAGGCGGAGGCGCCCACGGCCGTCCGTGTCCTTGCTGCGCCCTCAGCAGCACGTCCGGGTCTGTCCCGCAGCCACCAATGTCACCGGGGCCAGCGCGTCTCGGAGACCGGGGGGTGGGCAGGCCCGCCCGGCGCGCCCACTCCCCGCTGGCCCCGCTGCTGCTGGCCGCCTTGCAGGTCCTGCGCAGGCGCCAGCGCCCGGGCCTCCCGTCCCCAGCTGGCTCGGGCTCGGCGCAGGCCGGGGGCCGCGGGCAGGAGACGGAGGGCGGCGGGCTCTGGGGTCTCTCTGAGAGGTTCCCACGGGCCGGGGGGTTCCCCAGGCTGTCCAGGACCTCGGGGACCCAGAACCCAGAATTTTGGGGCCAATGAGTGAGATCCAGAAGCACATGGGAAGGACATGGGGCTGAGGGACACTCCCCAGACATGTGCGTGTCTCAGAGTGGCCACCCGGTCTCACCCCATTCTGGCCACACACACCCTGGGAACATGCTGTGTGTATGGGTGTGTATGTGCATGTGTGTGCATGCGTGTATATGCATGTGTGCATGTGCACCTATGTGCATGTGTACACACATGTGTGTGCATGTGTGCATGTGTGTGCATATGTGTGAATGTTTGTGTATGTGCATGTGTGCACATGTGTGCATGTGCATTGTGTGCATGTGTGTTAGTGTGTGTGCATGTGTGTAAGTGTGTATATGTATGTGCATGTGTGTAAGTGTGTATATGTGTGTGCATGTGTGTACATGTGTGTGTCTGCACATGTGTGTGCGTGTGTGTGCGCATACATGATCGTGTGTGACATGCATGTGTGTCTGTCTAGTGGCATAGACCCCCCTGGACTTGTGTCCTGTATGAGGGGTGGGGCAGGCACCCATCTGGGCAAGTTGAATCTGTTAGTGACGGCGCATCTGAGACGGGCCGTGGTCAGGGCTGCGGGAACGTCCCAGAAACGCTGAGCTGGACCCAGGCCTCTGCTCCCAGCCCGAGCACACGCTGCCTCCTTCCCACCCGGGGCCCGGGAAGCTCGACAGCAGAACAAAGGGGAAGACTCGGACTCGTCTCCGTCGCTGGGAAGTTCAGGAGGGAAAACACAGCAGCGAGGCCGAGGCCACGTCTGACCCGCTAGAACCTTCCGGGGCCAAGGCCCAGCGTAAGGGAGGCCCCAGTGCCAGTGCGTGCCCATGAGGTGACAAGGAGCCTCAGGCGACCGCAGGAACCCGAGGCCAAGGGAAGGGCAGGGGCGGCCCCGGGGCAGAGCCTGGACTCGCGTGTGACCAGACTCAGGTGTTGGCGGCTTGGACTCGGGACACAGCCCAGAGCTGACGGGCGACGGGGGGGTCGCACCAGACCCCAGGGCCCAGCTGAGAAGGCGCCGGCACACGCGGCCCCAGGAAACCGGCTCCAAGGCCGGCCAGAACCCCAGCGGTCGGGGGGTCAGAGCAAGTGACCCCAGCCAGCACGCCTGCTAGGCTCTCTCGGGGCGGAGAGCGAACCCGCTGACCCCAGAGTGGGCGCGAGTGGACGCTGGATTCGGCCCCGCCCCGCGCGTGTCTCGCAGGGTGAGAGGTGCTGCAGGCCCGCGGGGAGGACGCTGGGCCTCCCCCGGGTCTCCCGGCTGGACAGTCCTGGCAGAGGCGCTGGCCACGGCACGGGGAGGAAAGGACTGGGGCTCGGGAAGAGACCCCCGGGACCCCCCAGGGCCTGAGGAAATGGGCCCGTGGTCTCGATGAGGGGGTCCCTGGGGTCTGCGTGAGCTCCGAGGGCGCTTAACCCCTCGCTCAGGGGCGAGTGGACGGGGCGCCTCAGGGCCGCAGGGGGGTCGTGGCTGGACTGTGGCGTCTGGAGGGTCACCCCCCGCAGCCGAGGGAGGACGACGGGCTCCTCCCAGAGAGAAGCAGAGGGTCCGACCCCGGGAGGCCGGGCGCGCGGGCTGGAGGCTTGGGAGGCGTTTCCTGGGAAGCCCGCCCGGGGCCCGCCCTGGCCGCGTCGGCTCTGCAGGGAGAGGAGCGCCTGCCCCGGGTCAGCCGGGCTCTGCGGGGTCAGGGGTTCTCGATGCTCTCAGCTCACCAGCAGTGCTCAGGCTGGCTCCTGGCTCTGTGCTCAGGGAGCACTACCGGAGATGTTCAGGGGTTGTACGGGGAGCCGGGTCAAGCCGTGTGAACGGCAGCGACCTGCCCCCGGCCCCCTCGACGGGCGTGGGGTGGGCAACGGACTCTGGTGGAGGGGAGGGTGTGGGGCAGTGTGTGACCGAGTCCCCATCATGACCAACCCCGTGACTGTGTTTCTCACCGTGATGCCATTTAAAAAGTAAGAAGGAAGAAAAATACAGTTTTTGTCCCTGGGAAATAACTAAAAAGAAGGGCAAGTGGAGGAAGGACGCAGGTATCGCCTCTGCTCCCTCCCAGACGCCGAGGCTCGGGGCCCAGAGTGCCCCTCGGGGCTGGGGCAGTCTGGCAGGCGGGGCGGGGGTCCCCTCTCTCCCCGGCCTCGGGGCGGGTGTGGAACTGGCCACATCTTCCCTGGCGGCACTCGGCAAGCCTTTCCCGGGGGTCCAGGACGGGACAGGCCGTGGCTTCGCACCCCAGCCACTCACGTGCGTTTTTCTTTGCTTTTCCTTTTACTGAAATTCTCACACCCACCTGGGGGGCTTCCGCCGCCTCTGCGCTCAGGCCCCCCCGCCGGCCGGCTCCTGTCCCTTCCTGGGCTTCTCAGAGGACTCTCCCTCTGACACTAATGCCGTCTGACACGAATTAACTAATTCTCCCTTTGACATTAATGCCATTTTGTCATTATCTTGATTCATTTTGTTCCCCCAGCCAGACCTGTCGTGTGAGGTAGGTAAGTTCCCCGGCCCGTGTAAGCAAGGTCACGGGCACCGGCAGCATCCCCGTGTCAGGGGGAGATGGGAGTGTGTGTGTGTGTGTGTGTGTGTGTGTGTGTGTGTGTGTGTGAGAGAGAGAGAGAGAGAAGGAGAGAGAGGGAGGGAGGGAGAGAGGGAGAGGGAGAGAGGGAGAGAGAGGGAGGGAGAGGGAGAGAGGGAGAGAGAGGGAGGAAGGGAGAGAGGAGGGAGAGAGGGAGAGAAGAGGGAGGGAGAGAGGGAGAAAGGAGGGAGGGAGGGAGAGGAAGAGAGAGGGAGGGAGAGAGAGGGAGAGAGGGAGAAAGGAGGGAGGGAGGGAGAGGAAGAGAGAGGGAGGGAGGGAGAGAGAGGGAGGGAGGGAGAGAGGAGGGAGAAAGGGAGAGAAGAGGGAGGGAGAGAGGGAGAGAGGAGGGAGGGAGAGAGAGGGACGGATGGAGAGAGGGAGAGAGGAGGGAGGGAGAGGAAGAGGGAGAGAGGGAGGGAGGGAGAGAGGAGGGAAAGAGGGAGAGAAGAGGGAGGGAGAGAGGGAGAGAGGAGGGAGGGAGAGAGGAGGGAGGGAGAGAGGAGGGAGGGAGAGAGGGAGAGAGGAGGGAGGGAGAGAGGAGGGAGGGAGGGAGAGAGGAGGGAGGGAGAGAGGAGGGAGGGAGGGAGAGGGAGAGAGAGGGAGGGAGGGAGGGAGAGAGGAGAGAGGGAGGGAGAGAGGAGAGAGGGAGGGAGAGAGAGGGAGGGAGGGAGGGAGAGACGGAGGGAGGGAGGGAGAGACGGAGGGAGGGAGGGAGAGAGGAGGGAGGGAGGGAGGGAGGGAGAGAGAGGGAGGGAGCCGTGTGGAAGGACGCGGAGGCACCAGGGGCTCAGGGAGCCGTTGCTTCCTCACCCCTCGGAGCCAGGACTCTGCAACCACCCAAACAGCAGAGGGACGGACTCCAGTGACAATGTTCGCTGAAAACACTGACTCAGAACGTTCCGGAAGGCTGAGGCCTTGGGCCTGGAGCTGTTTAACAGCAGCCCTAGATGGCCCGTCCCCGGCTCTCGGGAGGGCCGTGGGGGTGGGGGGGGGACGCGTGTCGAGGCCCCGGGGCCTGAGGGGGCGGCGGGGCTGAGGCTCCGGGGAGGGCAGGCTACAGTGCTCCCCTCCATCCGCGGCGCCCCCTGAGCAGACACGGAGCCGGGGCCTCTGGGAAGGGACGAAGCCTGGACCCAGCCCTGCGGCCTGCGCCGTCCAAGCCCCCCGCAGCAGCCGTGCCGGCCCAGGGCCCAGCCTTCCCCACGCTTGTGCTCACGGGGCCTGGGGCCTCCCCCCGGCCCCCCAGACCCAGCCCTCCCGTGCCCCTACCGAGCCAGGCCCTTCCTGCCCGCTGAGCTGCGGGGGCGGCCGCCTGCTGGGCAGGGGTGCGGGCAGGCGGGAGGGGACGGGGACGGCCGTCGCTGGGCCGGAGAGTCCGGCGGGGGCCCCGGGCGAGGGGCCTCTCAGTGCCCAGAAGCCCCGATGCTCCCGTAGCTCACCCACGCTGCCCTGCTCTGCCCGGCCCTGCGCCCACCCAGGGCATCACCCTGCGGCCCCACACCTGCGGGCGGGCGGGTGGGGGCGGATGGGGGCAGGGCTGGGCCCCTACTCAGCGGGCGGTGAGCGGCTGCCCCTTCCCGGCTGCGGCCCCCCGGATTTCTGCAAAGCCCCCGTAGGGAGGAGGAGGCCTCGGCCTGGTCCCGCGCTGTCCACTGCCCCGCCTGGCCGGCAGCTCACAGACACCAGCTGGCACGGCCCCGGCCAGGAGGCGGCCCTTGTGCCTGTTGGCTGACCAGGGCCTGGATGGACTCCGTGCCCTGCACACTGCCCGTTCCCCGCCGCGCTGCTGCCCGGTGCCACTGACTCGGTTTCCCCCAGAGCCCCCAGGGCAGCGGCCTGCCTTCGCTCTGGCACCTCGCGCTGCTTCAGGGGGTCCTGAGCCGGGTGGGAGCCGCAGGCCTGGCTCACTGCACCCTGCACCATCTGAGAGGCGGGAGGGCCCGGGCCGCTGCAAGCGGGTCTGTGCGCCTTTAAGAGGCAAAAATTAATGCCGAGCTCAGTGCAATCCTGGAGGTTGCTAACGCGCGCTCCCACTGCCCAGGCGGCTGGATTTCACTTCAGATGAGTGTGGCCCGCTGGGACGGGAGCTGCCAGTTTAATTAGTGTTCAGTAATTTCAATAATGAGTGACAATTCATCGGGGCTTTTAGGTTGGTCTTCTGTTCAGAAGCAAATCAATAATCCACAGTTTTTCCCCTTCTTTAAAGACAAGGAAGTGGCATGTGAGTTCCATCAGAGGAGAGAAAATAAATGAGGAGGCGCGGGGGCCCCGTACCGCGGGCGGCGGGCGGCGGGCGGGCCCGGGCGGCCGGTTTGTTGATGCTCGCGCAGGAACAGAAAGGTCATTAGTCGCGGGGAAGAGGCGCGGGGCTCTCCCGGTAAACAGTTTGCCCTGCCTGTAACCATAGTGATTTGGGTAAATGAACACAGGTACGGGACGGCGACTGTGGTCCCCAGGCGGCTGCATTATTGCCTCTGAAGATATAAAAACAATTGAGGCTAATTGTATGAGAGTGAGTTTATTACAAACATAAATGGGAAGGGGAGGAAGGAGCCGGCAACGCTCTGCAGCCCGCCCCTCCCGCCAGCCCGGGGTCTCTGGGCTCGGCCGCCCCGGGCCCCGGGCAGCCGGGCGTGGGGGGCCACGGGCCGTCTGCAGGTCCTGCTGGCGCTGGAGCCCGCCGGGGATGGCTGTGACCGGGGGACGGAGCTCCACAGCCGCGGCCACGCGTTTGTCTCCGGCAGACGTCTCGGGGGCGAGTGGGCCCGGCGGGGACTACCCGGGAGCCCGAGTGTCGTGCCGCCCTGCCGGGCAGTCACCTGGCCCGCACCCCGTCGCTCCGGCTACGCAGGCTCGGCCTCATAGGTGTGGTGTTTGGCCGTACACGGACCCGTTACAGAGGCCCCGTGAGGCCCCCGCAGCGGAGGTCAGGCCTATGAGGAGGGCAAGAGCTGGTCGTTCACCGCAGCCCCCGTGGAGGCCGGGGACGCCCCAGAACAGCTGCCGGCTGGTGCTGTCACCCGACACCTCCGTCCACCTCTGGACAGTGCATGGGCGGGCAGTGACATCTGAACGTGCATCCTCTGAGTCAAACTCCCCTGGACTGTGCAGGCGCCCCACAGTGCTCTCGCCCTTGGCAGCACGTCCACGGCGGCAGTGGGGACAGGGGCCGGCCAGGACAGCCGTCGGGGGACAGCCCGGGGGCCACAGGGCTGGAGCTGAGGGGGAGCCTGGGCGCCCGGTGGCACCCTGCACCTTGCCAGTCCCCTGTGCCGGGTGGAAAGCGGGCGACGGGCAGGAGAGACGCGAGGCGGAGAGGCGGAGAGGCCGCCTGCCTGAGCACCGCGGAGAGCTGCGGGGCTGCGGGGCTCCTGGGGCCGGGCGGCCCTGCAGCGAGTGTCGGGTGGGGGCCGGCTGGGGTCCTGCTCCGGGAGGCGCCGCCCTGCTGGTCCGCACCCAGAGTGAGGGGACGCCGCCTGCTCCCGGGACATGTGGCGGCCGCTCCCGCAGCTGCTGCAGTGAAGCCGCGCCCCGGGCACTGACCCCCGAGTCCTCTGCTTTGTCCCTCTGCCCCCCCTGAGCCAGGGCTGCCGCCCCCCCCCCCCCCCGCCTGGGGACTCGGCACCGCCCGTGGGACTCCAGACACACGACCAGGGCACCGATGGCCGCTTTGCTGGGGGACATTTGGGCGGTCAGGACCCGGAGCCCAGTGCTCACCCTCCGTGCCCCGGCCACCTGCTCCACGCCGGAGTCTGTCCTCCCCGGAGCACCGCGCTCACCTTCACCAACACCTTCATGCCAGCAGGCCTGCGTGTGCCTCACCCCGCCCCCCCGCCCGCCGCATTCCCTGCCCCCAGCCCCTCACCGGGCTCCTGCCACACACGCCTCCCGATGTGCAGGGTCACAGGAGCACTGAGACCGGGGCCAGGGTCCCTCCCACCAGCCCCGGCGCCTGAGCCGGTGTCCTGAGGGGCCCCGAAAGCCACCACCGTCCGAGGGGGCTCAGCAGGGCTCCCCGGGCCCGCGGACGGCAGGAGGGAGCAAGCCCAGCGGCTTCCCCTCCCCGCCCGGCCCCCGGGACGCTGGCAGATGACGCACGGAGGAGTGGGGACCTCGCCACGGCCACGGCGGGGCCCGACCTCAGCCCTGGTGGGCTCGAGCAGTGACCAGGCTGCCTGACCCCGGGAGACGGAGCCTCTCCTGAAGAGTCGGCTCCTCGGGATTGCAGGGAGCAGGGCAGAAACGCCCCTTCCTGGCGGCTCCTACTCGCGGGGACTTGCGGCTCCCACAGAGGCGGGGACATAAGCCCGGCGGGGAGCAGCGCCACCCGCGCACAGGGTCTCACTGAGGGACACGCCCACGCCAGCCCCGCTGCAGACTCTTCTCGCCCCCCACTCAGCCCGCCTGGTCTCAGCAGGTGGGAGCAGAGGCCGCGGCCCCTAACACGCTCCAGCCATGGTCTCGCGCTGAGGAGAAACGCGCCACAGACACAGGCTCAGACCAGAGCGGGCGGAGGGCTCAGGGTGACTCCGAAAGACGGGGCATGTTACCCATGAAGAACAGATGGCGGAGAAGCAGGAAACCCACATGTGAGAAAGAGTCACCCACATAGGAGAGAACTAGAGACCCAGGGCAAGGAGAGAACCCAGTGTGAGGAGAAAAACCTGTATGAGGAGTGACTTGGTGTGAGGAGAGACCCTGTGTGAGGAGAGACCCCTGTGAGGAGAGACCCTGTGTGAGGAGAGAGGACTCCTGTGAGGGGTTTCCCTGTGTGAGGCGAGACCTTATGTGAGGAGAGACCCCTGAGGGAGGAGAGACCCTGTGTGAGGAGAGTCCCCTGTGAGGAGAGACCCCGTGTGAGGAGAGACCCCTGTGAGGAGAGACCCTGTGTGAGGAGAAAAACCTGTATGAGGAGTGACTTGGTGTGACAAGAGACCTTGTGTGAGGAAAGGTCCCTGTGAGAAGAGACCCAATGTGATAAGAGACACTGTGTGAGGAGAGACCCTATGTGAGGAGAGACCCTGTGTGAGGGGAGACCCTGTGTGAGGAGAGGCCCCTGTGTGAGAAAAGACCCTGTGTGAGGAGAGACCCTGTGTGAGGAAAGGCCCCTGTGTGAGAAAAGACCCTGTGTGAGGAGAGACCCTGTGTGAGGAAAGGCCCCTGTATGGAGAGACCCAGTGTGATAAGAGACCCTGTATGAGGAGAGACTCTGTGTGAGGAGAGGCCCCTGTGTGAGGAGAGACCCTGTGTGAGGAGAGGCCCTGTGTGAGGAGAGATCCTGTGTGATAAGAGACCCTGTATGAGGAGAGACCCTGTGTGAGAAGAGGCCCCTGTGTGAGAAGAGACCCTGTGTAAGAAGAGACCCTGTGTGAGGAGAGACCCTGTGTGAGGAGAGACCCTGTGTGAGGAGAGACCCTGTGAGAAGAGAGACCCTGAGTGAAGAAAGACTCTCTGTGAGGAGAGACCCCTTTATGGGGACCTGGGCTAGGCAGGGCCCTGCCCAGTGGTCAGTGGTGGCCCCTGGCCAGTTCTCAGTCCCTCGGTCAGTGCCTGCAAGCTCAGAGCAGTGCCGGGCCAGGGTGGCGTGAGCAGCCCCTGACCTCACTCCCCGTTTGCTTTTGGTTTGGTTTTCAACTGTGAGCCCAACCAGTGGTGCTCACGGCTTCCCCCGGCTCTGCGCTCAGGCGTCATTCGCGGTGGGCCTCCGGGTCCCTGTGGGGTGCCGGGTCAGCTTCACGCAAAGCAAGTGCCCTACCCACCGGGCTATCACCCCAGCACCAACGTCACCTATGTCTTGAAGACACTAGAGAGCCCAGAGAAGCTTCCAGAAGAAACTCCGGGCAGTCCAGAGCTGGTTAATGGTCTTGGCCCTGATGGTGGCCAGTGGAGTGTGGCCTCTCCGCGCTTCAGGAGGCCAGAGCGAGGGCCCCGGCCCTTCCTGGGTCGCTGGGCTCTTGCGTGTCTAACACCAGGATTCAGAACAGAGGCCGCGGCCTTCCAGGCTCTACCACCCCCTCCGCGCCTCCCCCCTGCCTCCCTCCCTGCCCTTCCAGCCTTCGGGCCTTGAGTGTCCAGCCCAGAACCCTCCTCGGTGACCTGTCCCGCTTCTTGACAGTGGATGGAGCTGCAGGGACGGGCGGGGTCCCTGGGGTGTCCGGGCGAGGGCCACAGGCCCCGAGGTCATCGTCAGGGTCTGCTGAGGCTGGGAGCGAGCTGGCAGCCCTACAGGGCACGCCGGTGTGGACGCGGCAGTCCTGGGTCCCCGTCACTGGGAAATACGGCGCCAGCCGCCAGGGGTGGCAGCGTTTGTGGCTGAGGGGAGCTGAGACTTCGTTGTGCCGGGAAAAGACGGGCCCCCAGCCTGTCCCCACACGCACCCCGGAAACTGCTGGAAACTGGCCCTCACGGAACTCGCACCTCACGGTCTCACCTCTGCTTTGAAACGCAAAACTCACCGCGTCTCCCGGCCTTCAACTGGACGGCGCGCAGGGCACCCCGCAGAAAGTCCTTCGGGTGGTCGGGGTCGGGGGGAACCTGGACAGCCGCGCCCGGGGGCCCGGGGGTTCCGGTTTCTGATGTCGATTCACTGCCGTCACACGTGAGGCTTTCAGACCCCAGCAGTGGTTTTTTTTTTTTTTTTTAATATCTGCCAAACAGAACAATGAGACCTTATGAATCCCCCGGTGAGCCTCTATTAAAAGCACAATTTACAACTGCACGAATCGCCTAACGTGTTAACCAGGTGTGCCACTGTTATTGTTTGAAACCCTACCTGGGTCTAAATCAAATGAAGAAAAGCCCAAAGTCCAATTAAAATCCCACGTTGCCGCCTTCCCGAGGACGGCCGAGCCACATTTGTTATGGATTTCGTGGCAGGAATCTCATAAAGCGTCAGGCCGTCCTCCGCCCCGGCTCTGATTTCTCGCTCAAATTCTCACAGCCCAGTGGCATTTCCTGTTCCTCGCAGAAGGAGAAAAACTGGAATAAATCTCGGAATTTCTGGCTTAATTTTCGTAGCATCCTGGACACTGCAGCCGAATTTGACAATTGAGTGTTGTCATGGGATATGAGGGCCGCGCAGCAGGCCGCAGCCGCCACGCCATAGGCTGGCGCTAATCAGTTCCATGCCTCCCACCCCCCGCCAACACGTGTCCGCTGCAGTTAATAGCGCAGTGACAACAAATTTATGTTGCTAAGTTCCCCCAAGTCAGCCCAGCCCGAATACCTCCTCCGCGCAGACACTGACCAGGGAAATGCGGAATCCCGGGTCTTCTCTGGGCCTGATTAGTTCCAGACCCCAACTGTTTGTCCTTGGCGCCCCAGCCCACCGGACCCCGAGACTCCCTGGCCTCTGGCCCCGCCGGCTCCCACCCAGTGTCGCAGGCCTGCCACCGAGGCGTCATCTGGCGCCCTTCCAGCCAGGCTCGCCGCCCCCGCCCTCCCCCCCCCCCCCGCCCCCGGCCCTCTCAGGCAGAACCTCCTCGGCCGAGAGCAGCGCCCGGGTCCTGCCCGTCTCTCCGGCCCAGGGAAAGGGACCCACAGGGTGCCCCGGGGCCCTGCCCCACAGTGGCGAAAAGAATAAATCCCACAATCGAATCATTCTTTCTTTCCTTTTCACAGAAATCGTGAAATTACAAAAAAAAAAAGAAAAAAGAAAAAACGAGGGGGAAGGAGTGTTGCTCGCCCGAGCACATCTGTTCTCCTTTACGCCTTGTTTAAGAAAATAATTCTTGCCAGATTTCTTCCCCACCCACAATAATTACACCACTTTTACAGATGTGGTTAGTAACAGCTTCATTGTGGCCCCAAATCTTTGATACAATTTGCAGCAATTTGGCTTCTTGGCCAGGACCCCGCTGTGATTTGGCACGAAGGGAAGAGGGGGCCGAGGACTCGCCGTGGCGGTACCCGGGAGCGGCCAGTGCCGAGTGCCAGGGCTGGCGCCTCTGCCACGGCCGTCCTCATCCTCGGAGAGGACAGTCAAGTGTCCACCCCGAGTGTTCAAGGTGACAGTCGTCCTGGGATGGGAGTTTTGGCTTTGGTGTTTGGTTTGGGCCAAACCCGGCTGTGCTCAGGACTCTCCCTGCAGTGCTCAGGGACCCTAGGGGGTGCTGGGAATAGAGCCTGACTCGGTGGCGCCCCCCAGGACCTTCCCCTCGGCCCTCTCTCCCCTCCTCTGGCCTGTCCCTGGGTGCAGCAGGGCTCTCCCCTCGGGGGGGCCTGGCGTCCAACCCCACCTTGACTCCTGTAGGGGTGCTGGCACCGGGCCAGACAGACAGACAGACAGACACCTGGGACAGTGCTGGCTTGTCGCAGCTGGGCACAGCCAGCCAGCTGAGAGGTCACGAGTGCCAGCCCGGACAGGCCTCTGCAGGACACTGGGAGGGCGTGCACAGAGCTGGGCAGGGGAGCGGGCGGCAGGGCCAGCAAGGCCGGCGCCCGGGCCAGGCTCGAGCCGTGCCTAGTCTCAGCACCGGCTCGGCCTGAGTGGCCCCTGCAGGAGCCACAGGGGAAGGTCCTGAGGCCCAGCAGGTCCACCAGGTCCACCAGGCCCCAAGGCAGGGCCCAGTCTCCGTGTCAGGCCACGGCAAACTTCAGTCTGGGGGCTGCCGGGGGCTGCGGGGGCTGCCGGGGGCTGCGGGGTCGGGGAGCAAGGAGCTGGCGGGATCTCCAGGCCCGCCTGGGGGCGGAATGCCCAGGGGTGACGCTCCCGCCACCTCCTGCAGTGCCCTCCCGGAACCCACGACCCGCCTGGGGTGCCCCTCCGGTGCCAGCTCTGAGCAGGGAGCCCCGACCTCAGGGCCGCGACGGTCCCTCCAACCCAGGCCTGCAGAGCTGAGGGCACCCTCCTGCAGGCGCTCCCCGGGGAGAAGGCGGCACCCACGGGGGCCACTTGCGCCCGGTCCCGCTGTCTCCACCCTGCTGCGTCCTCCTTCCTCCGCATGCCTGGGGGGGCCGTGCAGGGCCGGCGGCACCAGCAGCCAATCCCGGGAGCGACGGACAGCAGCGGGCCGGGTCGGGCAGGCTCCGCTGGGCCCCTCCTGCGGTGCATTTAGATGAGACCCGGGTGCCCCCCCCCGACTTAATTCACCGGGAAGCCCCGGAGTCCATGGGGAGAGGCCCTGCCAGCCTGCCGGGCGCCCTCCCGCGGCCCCGGGGCTGCCTCGAGTGCCCAGGGCCCCGCCGGGCAGGCCCCCCGAGTCCCCAGGGGGGCTCGCGGAAGCCCCTACAAGGCAGAACAGGCGCGGGCTGGTGTCGGGCTGGCCCGGCGCTGGGTGGTCTGGGGAGTTCGCCGCTTCCCAGCTCATTTGCCTGCAGACGGCCTCACCTTGTCAGCGCCAATAATTATCCAGCCGCGCCGCGCGGAGCTGCCATTCCTTAAGATTGGATTAGATTGAAGAGTCTGAGGCCCGGCCCCTCGCGCATTCGCGCAGCCCGTTAGCGCGCTCGCCGGGGGCCGCGGCGGGCCTACAGCAGCGCTACACTAACTTTCTCTCCCCGTCCTTATTACGGAGCTTAATAACAGCAGGCAGTGTATTAATATGTAAGAGATCAAGAGATTATTGATTAGAGTCGCTCGCCTAATATCCCCTGTCCGTCATGTAGTTCAGCAGCCTTTCATGATTTTTTGTGTCAGGCCATTTAAATATTCATGACCGAGTTGCTTTGTACCTCCACGGCTGAATTTCTAATTAATCTGTCAAAAGAAATACAATATGCCCGGAAGCCTTATTATTATAAGGGTCAGCCGAAACAGAGATGGCCTGGCGAGGCCTAAGGGGTAATTAATTATAACAATACAGTGTTTACCTTGTGTGGTACCTGCGGCCTAAATGAGCGCTAAATTAGACTCCAACCACCGCCGCCCGCGTTTGAAGCCTCCTGATCTGCCAGAGTAGATCATGATGATGGGAGGAGAGAGCCGAGAGCCTGGCTATGTAACAACATAATCAGCAATTATAGCTTCGAAATGGGGAGAAGGGGGAATTTTATCTCATTAGGACAGCCTAGTCGAAAGTGTTTTTTTTTCTGTCACCCGCTCTTTTCTTTCGAATTCAAATGATTCCACTCTAAAGGTGAGGGATCTCAAATCTAATTCCAGTGCAGAGAGCTCTAATTAGTGGGACGCTTTGGCTAAAATATGAATGACATTTGCTCCCGCTTGCAGTCGCCTATTAATAAGGGTGTCAGAGTGGTGCATTAAGTGTATCATTCGTCTGTCAATTTATTTCTGTCATTATTGTTTCTTTATTTCCTCTGCCACATTATGGTCACTAATTTCTTCTCACTTTTATGAGATTCTTAATGTGGGCCTTTAATGAACTCCAAAAACTCAACCACAACTGTGAAATTAGAACAGGGGGGCTCCTGTCAGGCCTCGGCGAGAGCGGGGCTTGAATAGTATCATTCTTCTGTCAATTTATTTCTGTCATGATTTTTCTTTATACCCTGACACATTATGCCCACTAGTTTAATTCCATTTTTATGTGACTTGTTAATGTGAATTTTAGGTGGCTTTTAATCACCTCCAAATTTGTAGAATATCACAATAAATCATAACTGTATCCCCTCTTATGACAATTTATTTCTGTCATTATTTTTTATTTCTCCTTCCTTATTACAACTCCGAGTTCCATCTCCTCCTCTGTGACCTTTACCGGTTGCATTTTAAAAAGCTGCAGAGACAAAGTTTGCTGCCTGCCCGGGACTCCGGCCGAGGGGTCTCCGCGGGGGCTGCTGCGTCCGTCGGGGGCGGCGGCTTACAGGGAGCAGAGGGGCAGAGTCTGCCCAGAGCAGAGGGGCACGCGGAGCGCCCGCCCCGGGGGGCAGAGACGTGACGGTGCCGGGCGTGGGGTGAACCCGGAGGCCGAGGGCGGGAGGGGGCGCGTCTCCGGCCAAGCGAGCGCGGACCAGGGCTGTGGACCGACCGTGGGCTCCGGGCTCACCCTGCCACCTGCGGGTCTTGGCAGCCGGCTCCCCCCGGGCCGGACCTGGGCCCCCTCCCTCTCCAGCCGGCCAGAGCCGAGAATGAGTTTGACATTTTTTTAATGGTTTCCAAACCTCGAGCAGAAGGAGCAGCAGAAGCGCCGGTGACATTTGCAAATCACAGGGAATTCAGACCTCAGCCTCCAGAAATACGACCATCCCGCAGCCGCTGAACTGTGTGTTACGGGGAGCGGCGGGGGGCCTGGGCAGTCACTGCATCGGCGTCTCTCCGGCCAGGACCGGAGAGGTGACCACCAGGACCCGGAGGCTTGACTCTGACCCCTCCAAGGGAAGCCACTGTCCTGCACTCGAGCTGGTCACTCATCTCACTCGCACGGGACAGCGGGCGCGGGCAGGACCTGGCACACGTCCCGTGCGCTGGGCATCTGGGCCTCGCACCCGAGCTCACGGGGTCTCTGCAGACGAGCTGGACTCTGGCCGAGAGGTGAGTGCGGGATTTCCCTTTGTGCCTCTCTGCGGGGCCTTCTTGAAGACGGGCCCGTGTTTGGGGGAAAGATTGCCTCCATCTCTGCTTCCGAAACCCTCGCCGCGCCCCCACTGTGCCCCTGGGGGGGGGGGCAGCGTCTCGGCGAGAAGGGAAGGAGAGGCAGGTGCCGGCCCCTCCTCTGCCGGCCCCGGCTCAGGCCTCTGAGTGGGGGTCCCGGACAGCCTCGGGGTGGGAGTGAGGCGAGGGCAAGGCTGCGGCTCCTCAGAGCCCCCGCTGTCGGGGACACGAGCTGGGAGAGACCCCGGGCTCCGCCCCATCCTCACTCCGGCTCACGCTCTGTGGGCGCGGGAAGGGTGGGCTTGAAAACCGTCTCACGTCACGGACGCTGGGCTGTCCCGGCTCCTCTTCCAGAAACAGAGGGTCGCCGAGCCTCTGTCGGGGCCAGCTGCACCCTGTGTCCTGCACGGCCGCACAACAGCCCAGGGCTGGAAGCTGGCCAGAGTCGGCGGCCCCTTGGGCCCTGCTGGACGAGCCAGCGCCAGGCTCTGCTGCAGCCAAGCCCCCCCTTCCCCCCCGGGAGAGACCAGCCGAGCCCTCGGAGCCACCCGGGTACCACCAGGGGCTCGGACACTGCAGACTTCTTACACCCGACGAGAGAAGGAATATGTTCAAGCACGGGAAAGCAAGGAGGTCACCAGACGGAACCAGGCCTCGGTATCAGCAGCCCGAGGCCACGACCCGTCTCCTGTCTCTTCCCGTGTTTCTCCGGGCGCCAGGTTGCAAATCCACCCATGTATCCATATATATAAAGAAGTGTTTTAGGTTTTAGCATATAGGCTATATGCTCTAGGTTGTGTTCGATCCAGTGACCTGAATTAGAAATGTCCACCAATACGCATTTTTCAAAAATCTACACAGAATATTTTAATCAAGACAAAAGATCAATCAATGAGGAGTAAATAACTTCCTACCAGTGGGCTGGAGAACATTCCAGAGACACGGCACTGACAGCAGTGCCCAGTGGAAGACCAGAAGCTTCCCTGAGAGTCGAGAACAAGGCAGAGAGGCCCTCCCCACTGTCAGACCAGCACAGGAGTCCAGGAAATCTCCGTTTGTACATGGCATGCTCTCGGACCCAGAAAATACTCAGAAATCTGTAAGGGTTAGGGAAAATGAATAAGCTCAACGAAGTTGGAGGCTGCAAGATGAATGTAAACAAAAACAAAAATCAGTTGGATATATAACTAACAATGAATAGTGTGAAACAAAATTAAGAAAATAATTCCAGTCACAATGAGTATTTTGGAATAAACATAACAAAAGAAACGGAAGACAATATCCCCCAAGTCGATTCTCAGAATCAATGCAATCCCTATCAAAGTCCCAGCAGGATTTTTGCATAAATTGGTGAGCTGATTCTAAATTCATATGGAAATGCAAGAGACTCAAAATAGTCTAAAGAACCTGGGGAAAAAGCGATCAAAATTGAAAGACTCACTTCTTGATTTCCAAGCCGTCTATAACCATGAGAACCGGGACACCGGGCCGCTGGCGGGAGCACAGACAGTGAGGTGCTGCCATGGAGCTTCTACCCCACTGGACACAAGCCCGTACAGTCGTGGGCACCCGCTTTCCACAAGGATGCCAAGTGCAGAAAAGAGATAGTGTTCTGAGGAAACGACACTCCAATCGAGCGTCTCCGCAGGAAGAATGGGTCTGGCCGCCCCCGCCTTCTGATCACACACAAATTAATCCTGATAGGTCAGAGGCAGAGATGCGGCGACCAAACCCGGATTCTGAGAAGCATCTGGAAAGCAAATGCAGAGGAAAGATCCGGTATTTGTGGCATTTTCATGCTATTTGGTTCGTGGTGCTCAGGGCTTCTGTCTCTGCTCAGGGATCACGCCTGGCGGTGCTGAGAGAGCACGTGTGGGACCTGGGGTCAGACCGGGGTTGGCCACGGCAAGGCAGGGCCCCACTGTGCTCACAGGCAAGGCCCACGCCCCGCCCGGACCTCTCCAGTGCCCGCTCTTTCGGCCTTGCACTCGCTGTGCTACCCCGGGGCCCTGTGACCCGCTGCGCGCTCTCTCCGGCCCCCTAACAGCCTCTGAGGCATTAATCTGAAGCACGAGCAAGCCAAGAACTAACAGGTAACTGCATCCAAAGGAATAACCTCCACGTGTCACGACAACCAAAGGAAGGAGGGAAAACGATGAATCATTACGGGGCTGCAGTCGCCAGAACAGAGAATTTCACAATTCAACAATCAAGCGCAAATAACCCAGTTTTAAAACATGCAAATGATTCCCATAGAAAGTTCTCTGAAAATATACGAGTGGCCAATGGGCAGCTGGAAAGAGATCAATAACATCCACCGCCGGGAACCAGAAGCCCAGTCTCTTCCCGTTCACCCAAACGGCCTCTCTTGAAAGGGCAGGGGAGGGCGCGCGGCCGAGCAGCCGAGGGGAGAGGCCACACACGTGTGTGTCGCGGGGGAAACTTACACGTCTGCTTACCCGACCCAGAGTCCTGGAATGGCCCCAAAAGGCCGCTCAGGCCCGGAGAGGCCACGAGCACCACGCACCCCCCCGCCCAGCTTCAGCCTTCAGGCCCGGGGCGGGGGGAAGTCCGACAGCTCACCTGCATGGAGGGGGGCAGAGGGGGGTGACACGTGTGGGCTGGAGGAGCCAGGCCTGCAGCCAGACACGGAGACGACTCAGGGTCCCCGAGTCAGGCCCTAGCCCAGCTCACACACACGCACAGGCAGACACATACACATACTCACACACACAGGCACACACACATGTACACAGGCATACACACACATGAACACAAACAGGCAAATACATATGCACAACACGCACGGGGAAAGGCACACACATGCACACACAGACACACATAGGAACAGTACATGTGAGACAGGCCCAGACACAGAAGCAAAAAACACATGCAGGAGTAGGCATACACACACACAGGCACAAACACGTACACGTGCACATATACAGCACAGACACGTGTACACATAGTCATAGACATGTGCACACATATACAGCACAGACACATGCACACACAGCAGAGACACATGCACACACATACAGCACAGTCACGTGGACACACACAGCACAGACACAAGCACACGCATACAAGCACACTCAGGCACAGTAGACACGGGGATAGGCCCAGACATGCGAAGGCAGGCACATGCACACATGGGCACAGGCACACGCGTGTCCCCAGCAGTTGGGACCGTGGCTGGGGACAGTCGGAAGCAAAGGTTTGTGGCAGAGCCTCAGTGTCTCCGGTCTCTGAAGCGGGGTGGCGGGTGCAGCCTCGGGCGCAGACTGGCAGCACCAGGGCCGGGCCCTCAGGCCAAAGCCCCCTTCCTGGGGCACCAAGTGTGGGCGGCACCTGGGCACGGGTTCAAGGCGACCCCGAGAGCCGGGTCTTTCTCAGTCTCTCCTCCACGTGGCCTCATCCCGTCAGCCTGGCCACCCGCGCCTTTGTCGCTGGCCAGGGGCCATTCGGCCGGCACCCGCCGGCCTGCCCGGAAGGAGGGTTCCAGATGCCCCCACTCGGCTGGTAGCGCCCAGCAGTCAGCACGCACTCGAGAGAAGGAGGAACCGATCTCCGCTACCTGCGGTCTGTCGTTTGCGTGTCTTCCCTCACAGCCAGCCCAGACAGACGCCTGCCAGGACCACCCTCCCCTCGCACCGAGCAGGGCCGTGTCTGTGGGACGGGTCGGGACCACCCGCCTCCTCCCGGGTGCTCCGCTGGTCTCACCGACGACTTGTCGATGGCACACTTTGCAAGTCTGGCACGGACAGTCATCGTTTCATCATGGCAGAAATAGCAGAAATGAGCTCTGGCGGAGTTTCGTGTGTGTGTGTGTGTGTGTGTGTGCGCGCACACATGTGTGCACATGTGTGTACACATGCGTGCATGAAGCAAGAGAGTTTTTCTTGGACCTTACTTAGCAAGACGTGAGGGGAGGAAGGGAGAAGCGTGTGCTTGACGGGGAGCACAGACTTCTCTGGAGCAGAAACAGGCGGGCAGGAGACGGACTCAAGCGTGTGAGACGGGCGTCGGGGGGAGCAGGCCGGGGCAGCAGGCCGCGTCCTCCCCGAGTGCTCTTCATCTGCCTCTTTCCAACGCCTTTGGCCATTTCTACACGCAAGGGCAGCCTGTGTGGGCCCCTCCGAGTGGAGCTTGAGCGTCTCCCTCCGGCAGCTCCAGAACCTTCCGGGGCCTCCTCTGAGCATCTGGATGCCTCCGTGTTTGCTCGCCCATGAGTGAGCGTTTTCTTCCCGGCTCCGCCCATGTTTCCCGTCATGGTGTCGCCCTCCGGTTCAGCCTAGACCCCCACGCCCCCGTCAAGCCCCTGGCCACACCTCCACGTCAGGGGGGCTCGGAACTTCACTAGCAGGGCCTGCCCCGCCCCTGACCGCCTGGACCTGCGGGGCCCACCGGGGCCGTGCGGCGCGGGAAGGCGTCTCCTGCTCTCTTGATCTAAAAGTTGGGGCTGGAGCGACAGCATAGCAGGTAGGGCGTTTGCCTTGCACGTGGCTGGCCTGGGTTCCATTCCCAGCATCCCACATGCTCCCCCAGGCACCGCCAGGCGTGATTCCTGAGGGGCCGGCACCGCAAAGGCTCCAAGTAGACGCTCCTTTCCTCGGGGGTAGGAAGGTCATCAGCCAGGACATGACGATGCTCAGCACACAGAGAGTCTCGTCCCTCAAGTTGGAAACTCCGGTGATTATCTGGAGGAGTCGAACACGCAGCAGCGGGAACGAGCCAGCGCGGGATGCCGACCCGGCCAGGCCCGGGGCTTGCGTGCTCGGGGCCGAGGCGGCTGTTCCTGTTCTGGTTTATTTATTGGAAGAGGCCCCATGCGGGCGTTCCCGGGCAGACACGGCCCCCCGTATGCGGCTCAGGGGACGGGTCCGTCCCCAGGGTCCGTCCCCAGACCTGCTCGTCTCAGACCCGGGCGGACCCGGCCCGTGGTGGAGCCAGCCTGGGCGCCCGGCCCTGGGTGAACAGCCAGACACCCCGCTGGGGTTCAGCGAGTCACCCCGCTGCCATGATCCTGTTGCTCCTCTCAGGCGTGGAAGTGGCACCCCGCCCCCGGTCACACCAAAGTTGTGCCACAAAAGTGGAAATGTGCAAATTCCCACCCGCCCAGGCCGCCCCCGGTCCCGCCACTCGCAGGAGGGAGCGTCCTGCTAATGCTCATTCTCGGGCGCCCGTGCAGCCGCTGACTAGAAGCTCTCTTTGTGGGAGCCACGAGCAGTGCTCAGGGCCTACTCCCAGCACAGTGCTCAGGGTGCCTCCAGCCATCTCCCCCCACCCCCGCTCTGTTCTCCGCTCTGTGTCTGCACCGGGGCTGTGCGACACTCACTTCACACTTGTCCTGAGACTGCTGAGCTGGGGTCTTGCTCTTATCACGCTGGGCTTCCCCCAGAAATCCTGCAGGTGTGTGTCTTATAGGGAGCTTCTGTCCGTTTCTCAAACCTGCTGACCAACAAGTCAGCTGGAATATTCCTTATGACGGTGATCAGGGAGAGAGGTCGGGGCCCTGGCACCATTTCCCAGCCAGGCCGAGGGCTTCAGCAACCTGCCTCGCCATTTATTCAAGTCTTAGTTATGCCTCTTACTGGATTTTTATAGCTTTCCTCAGACACGTCTGTCTGCTTTTCTTGGTAACTCTTCCTGAGTCGCTTCGACGGCAGCTTTATGCTTATCAGTGGAATCTCATATACTTTTGTTTGTTTGTTTTTGTTTTGTTTTTGGGTCACACCTGGTGATGCTCAGGGGTTACTCCTGGCTCTGCACTCAGGAATCACCCCTGGCGGTGCTCAGGGGACCATATGGGATGCTGGGCAAACACCCTCCCCGCTGTGCTATCGCTCCAGCCCCTCATATACTTTTTATTAGCAAAAATATTATCATTTCCACATAAGACAATTGATTTTTTTATTTGTCCTACATTCTGCGCGTCACTGGAATCTCATCTCTAGTATTTATCGTGAATCTTTTCCACGCTTACATTTCCCAAGAAAATCATGGCTCCATTTTGCCCTTGGGGGAAGCCCGCTCCCCGGCCAACGGCCCTGGGTCCTGCTGGGGAAAACACGGGTTTCTGGCGCAGACCCACTCAGACGGGGCCCTCCCAGGTGTGGCCCGTGGCCAGGCCCCCTGCCCACTTAGGCAGGCCTGCTCAGGACCCCGGGGCAGAGATCCCACGGGCGGAGCTTCCAGAGGCTTCTCGAGGGTTACCTGGAAGGAAGCAGTCAGGCCTCGAGCACCTTCCCCTCCAGAGACGCAGCGCCAGCCCCGGGCACAGCGGCCGAGAGGAGCACCCAGCCGGGGGTCAGGGGCCCACAGGGCCTGACACAGTGGGCGCCGTGTCCGTGTGTCCACCTCCTTCCTTTCCAATCCCGGCCTTGCAGGCTGAGAGCATTCTCCCCGGGGCGGGGGGGGGGGCACTGGGCAGGTGGGCTGCACCCATCTCAGGGGACCCGGCCAACCTGGGAAATGGCCTGGGCAGGGGTGGGGTGGGGAGGTGCAAGAAGCACTGCCAGGGGGCGGGGCAGTCCAGCGCCCACGCCGAGGAGCCCCCAGATGGGCACACTGAACAAGGCAGAGGCGCCGGCCCTCTGGGTCTTTCCGGAGAGTTCTCAGCACACGCGGGCTGCACTCGCCCCGCGCCTCTCAGGAGGGCACAGTCGCCCGGCACATGCCCCGCTCAGGCTCCTGGCGGCTGGTGGCCTCGGGCTCAGTGCGGAGGACACTCGGCCTGGCCCCTGCCCCCGCCCCGCGCCAGGGGCGGCCATGGACAGACGGGGCTGCCCGCTCTGGGTCCCGGCCCGGGACGGGCACGAGAGCCTCCTGGGGCAGAGCCGCTGCCCGGGATTCCCTCGGAGGCGCACTGTGCCCCTGACCCAGGATGAACGGGGGCCGGAGCGGACAGCAGGAGCCCTCGGGCGCCGGGACGGCTCTGGACTCTTGTATCCTGGCAGCGAACAGGAGAGAAAGGAGGACTCGGGTGCGGGGACTCAGGAGGCGTCCTTGGCGGGACTCACAGGACCACGTGGCGCCGAGGGTGCCGCCCCGAGCCCGTGCCCCACCCCCGCCAAAGCAAGCCTATAGGAGACAGCGGACGCGAGAGGTGGGTCTGGGCGACACCCCCTGGCCGGGTGGGGGCTCCGTGTGTGTGCCCGGCACCTCAGCCTCTCCCCCTGGCGCTTTCATCTCGTCTCCCTCCTAATAAGCCGTCAGGACCGAGAGCCACTTCCCAGCCCCCGGCGAGCCGCTGACGACACGAAGACACGAAACCGCACCAGCGGCAGCTGGGGACCCTGCGATTCAAGACGCCGAAATTTCAGTTTTCATTAAACGTGTGATTTTGTAAAGCTTCTGACCTTTGTAAATACTGTGATATCTAATCTGATTTTAGGATGCGTCAGAGATAAAGACAAAGCACCGAGATACGGTGTGTGTGAGTGTGTGTGTGAGTTTGTGTGAGAGCGTGTGTGCATGTGAGAGAATGTGTGAGTATGCATGTGTGGTGTGTGTGCATGTGTGTGAGTGTGTGTGAGCTTGTGTGAGAGAGTGTGTGTGAGAGAATATATGCGTGTGCATGTGTGGAGCATGTGAGTTTGTGTGTGAGTGTGTGTGATTGTGTGTCTGTGTGTGAAAGTGTGGGTGTGTGCATGTGAGAGAATGTATGAGTATGCATGTGTGGTGTGTGTGCATGTGTGTGAGTGTGTGTGAGCTTGTGTGAGAGAGTGTGTGTGGGGGGGTGTGTGAGAGAATATATGCATGTGCATGTGTGGAGCATGTGAGTTTGTGTGTGAGTGTGTGTCTGTGTGTGAAAGTGTGTGTGTGCATGTGTGTAAATGTGTGAGTGTGTGTGTGTGAGTGTGTGTGTGTGCCTGGCAGAGCCACAGGAGCGGGCAGGCTCGGCTGAGAGGTGCCCTGGGGGCTGCAGCTCCCACAGAGCAGGCGGGCAGCGGTGCCTGGGGCTGGACCGGCACTCATAACCCCTGTGGCCAAGTGGCCACAGGCCACAGAAGTCCTGCCTGTCTCCCGGCTGTCCCTGGGGAGAGACAGAGCAGGCGTGAGCGTGACTTCCGGGACGTGGGAGGCTGGCAGGCACGTGTGTGCCGTGGGCGCTATTCCTGGGGCCTGCTTGTGCGTGCTCCCGTGTGCATGTGAGTGCCGCATGTCCATGTGAGCGATAGGGTGCGTGCACACTGCTTCCGGTGTGCCACTGTGTGTGAGTGTGTGTGAGACTGCGCAGCTTCCGGGGCACACGTTTCCTGCAGGCGTGTGCCAGGGAGAGCTCGGACTGGCGTGCAAGTATGTGCCAGCACGCACGCTTCTGGGACATGAGTGTCCACACCTGGCACGCCTGTGTGTGCAGGCGTGAGCGCCTGGCTCCGGGGAGGCGTGAAGACGAGGCGAGGCCACGCATCTACGCCTTCTGGGCTTTTCCAGAAACTCCTGTCAGTTGGCCACTGGCTTCGAAGGCACACTCTTCTAATTCTTAATTAGAGCGACATCGCTAATTAATAAGTTTTTTCCAATTATAAATTAACTTAGGATCAGAACTCTGGCTTTGCATGTAATTCCCTATAATCACTAAAGCTACTGCAGAAACATGCCCGCCGCCGACCGTAACTTTTTTATTTAACAGACAGACAAGTTCTCGCTGGGTTTACATTTTACAGCAAATTATCTCTGTTGGGATTTATGAAGAGAAATTAAAAAAAAAAAAGAGTCAGAGGTTGTTTTTTTCCTTCTCCTTAGATTCCCTCCCCTTCTCCTCCTTAAACCGTGTTGCATCCCTGACGGCAATTTCTTTCAGAGATTTCGGGCGAATCCATCTGGATATCGGAGTGTTATTTCAGGGCGGGAAAGAGAAAGAAAAGGTAATCCTGTGTTTTCCTTCATAATCGTCGCCACCTTCTCACGGCTCCTGCAAAAATGATTTGGGAGGTGCCCGCACGCTGCTCATTTGCAGGATCCTAACTGGAGGGGCGCCGGGTTCCTCGGTAATGAAGCGCCATAATTAAAGGTGGGCCTGGCCGGGCCGGCAGCCCGAGCCCGCTCTGCCGGGCGGCCTCGGCCTCATCAAAGGCCTGCGCCTTTAATATGGAGATTACACTTATGTACTTGTCTGAACTTGAAAGGCATTTGCCTAATTTACTTATTAATGAGATGTAAATCTATTTGTATGGCACCTCACAAGTTTCCAACCCCCCCCCCCCAAACCACTGCTACTTAACCGGTGATAAACCCTATGATTTAAACGAAAAATAATACATTTAGCTTTGCACATTCATTCTGTTAAAAATTGATATAGTCGATGTTAAATTTATTAATATTGCTCGCTGTCACTCAGCCCGCAGCCCCCGCTGAAATACAGCCCGGCGGCCGCATTAAAGATGTATGCCATTGTATTCAACAAAGATTAATGAAGCCTGGTAAAAATAGCTGTAAAAGGGAAAGTGATCCGAATGTAAAATCAGTGAATTAAATGAGGCCGCGCACACCATTGGTTAATATGCATGAGGAGGGAGCCGTGGAGGAGGAGGTCTCCGCGCAAAGTTCACCTGGGAGTGTGGCAACATTGTCTGAGAGAGCCCGAGTCTGGGGGCTCAGGGCCGGGGCCCGGAAGGGCCTGTGCGGCCGCGTCCCGCCCGCAGGGCGCCCTGCCCGGTGCCTCCCCGTCCCTCGCTCTCGGTACGCGCGCTGGCTCCGTGTCTGAGCTGCGGCTCGGGGCGGTCATACCTGTCTGCAGCCTCTGAGGGGCGGCCGGCCCTCGCCCCGCCGGACGCTCCCACTCCCACAAGTGCAGGAGCACTGCAGGGCTCGTCTGCTGCCTGCCTGCCTGCCTGTGTCTGTGTGTCTGTCTACCTGTGTCTGTCTGTCTGTCTGCCCCCTGCAGGGCCGGTCCCACGGCAGTGTGTCTCGCGGCGCCCGTGCCGTGCCTTTCCCTGTTCGGAGGGCAGACTCCCTCCCAGGGTGCTCATTAGAAGGTGCTGCTGGTGTCAGCCCTGCCCAGTTAAGACTTCCCAGGAAATGAGCAGTGACAGGGCAGCGCGCGTGGTGATCAGAATAGGGTCCTGGCGTGTTTGTCAACCCGGGGTGGCGTCTGGAAGGGGGGCCTCCCGCCCCACCTGCCCACCCGGAGGTCACGGGCCTCTCGGCTGCGCACGGGGGGGGGGGGGGAGGGTGCAGGCCGAGGTTCCCAAGCGTGTGTCACGTCTGGGGCATCCTGGCCACCCACGCTGGGGGGGGGGCACGGGTGCCCCCACCAGAGTGCTGCCTCAGTGGGATTTTCTGTGGGGGGCGTGCAGGAGCCCCCATCAGAGCTCCCGAGGGACCCTTGCCCTCAGCCACGCAGACAGCAGCTGGAGAAGGTTCCAGAGAAGCCCCAGGTGTGGGCCGAGCTCACCCACTCCCCGGGAGACCCGGCCCCCAGCCAGGAGCAGACGGGACGGCCAGGGGGTAGGGCATGGCGTGGGGAGACTGAGGGCGAGATGTGTGTCCTGCCAGGCCACCTCGCCCGCTCCCTGTGGGCCGCTCAGCCTGGGGGGCGCCCCAGAGCCAGGCCCCCCGAGCAGGCCCAGCCCACTTTCGGGAGTCTGGAGTCTGTACCCTGCACCCAGCAAAGACGCCGCCATGGGGCCGGGCCTCAGCCAGGAGGGGCCCAGCCTTCCAGGGGGCTTCTGCAAGGGCAGAGCTGGGGGGCTGCAGGAGCCACGGACCCCAGGCCAGGCCGGGGACCCTGTGTGTGGGTGCTGGCCCCCCGCACCCTTCTGCCTGAGTGCCCATCACCTCGGCCTCAAGGCCGTCGGGGCCGCCGTGAAACTGACTCTCCCCCAGGAAACAACCTAATCGCACGTGGCCGGTGGTCCCCGAGACCCTAAAGAGACCGAGGGACCTCCCTGTGGTTCCACCACGACCCTCCCATCGCTTCCCGCGACCCCAGAGACTCGGGGCTTCCCGCGGCCTCTCTGGCTCTGCTCTAAACTGGCTGCAGCATTCGGGGGGGTGGGCTGGGGGGCACGTGCCAGCAGGCGAGACCCCCCCACCCGCCTCCTCCAGCTGGACTCAGGGCAAATCTCCCACGTGTCCCTTCACCCGTCTTCATTCCGGGTCCGTGAGCCCCTCTGGCTCATGAACCACAGACGCTGCAGCCGCCCGGAGTCAGAGCTGGGGTGGCTGCAGGGCCCGGGCTGGGGCTCGGCGAGTCCCGCGTCCCCCTCGGCGGCCCCTCCCTTGGGGGGGGCCTTCCATGGAGGCTCCTCCAGGCCCCTGAGACCCCAGCCAGCCCTGACCAACCCCAGCCAACCCCAGCCTCGCCGCCCAAACCCACACCGCAGGGAACCGTCAGCTCCAGCGAAGGAATCCAGAGACACAAGTGTCCCACCCACAGCAGGGCCCTGGGGTTCCGGGGCCCACATCTGTGCCACGATTTCTCCCGGTGATGCTGGCTGGGGACACGGGAGCTCACAGCTGCCAGCCCTGTCTCAGGGGAACAGGCAAGGCCCGTCCTGGGTCACTGGCCTGTTTGACCAGGAGAGGCCCGTCTGGGTCACTGGCCTATTTGAACAGAACACTCACGCTCAGCTTCACACGTGACCAGTCCCATCTGGGGGACCCCCCACCCCAGGCCTCAGGGCCCCACGGGGGAAGAAAGGCGGACGGGACTCTCCCAGCCCTTCTCTCCCGCCCTGAGCCACGCCCCCGTTTCCGGGATGTTGAAGGAATCGGAGAGCTTTGTCCTGGAGAACTCCATGGTGCATTTCGGGGGGGCAGGGGTGGCATTGGGAAAATAAAATCCCGTGTTGTCCACCTGACCGGGCTTTGAGCCTGTAAAGCAGGTGAGTTTGCAAAGCAGAGCAGGGCGGGGCCACGCGGGCCTGAGGAGGCCCTGTCCAGCAGCCAGCGTGGGCCTGGAAGCAGCCGTGTGGTGTCGGCCGGGAGCCACAGCCCTGTGCGGTGGCCGTGGCACGGCCATTAGGACAGTAATTAATGGGCAAATAGAGGCTGTCTGTGTGCCCGGCAGATGGCAAACAGGCCCGGGAGAGCGTCACCATCTGAATTGCAAAGAGCCTGGCAGCCTCCTCTGCGCCCGCTCCGGGCTGCCAGCCTGCCCCCTGGCTGCTATGCACACCGGGGGCACGTGCAGCCTGGCGAGGGGGACCCCGCACTCAGGGCCCAGACGCCAGGTCTGTCCCTGGCACGTGAAGGCAGCTGGGCCTCGGGCTTGCGTCTCCCCCTGCGCCGTCTGGGGCTGTGGCCGGGGTCTCTGGGGCCGCCCCTCCCGCGTCCGCACTCAGCGGCATTGCTCTGTGGGGAGGGGCGGCCCCGACGGGACCCTTCGGACCAAGGGCGCGCCCCGGTCATTTCTGGCCGGTCAACATCCGCCCTCCCCGCGCCCTTCTCCCCTCAGGCCAGCAGCCAGCAAGCGAGCACAGAGGCTGGGGAAACCGCCCCAGATTCCACCCCAGGACCACTTGGTGCCCGCGTGCCCCTCCGGGAGCGATTCCTGAGCACAGAGTTGGGAGCAGGCCCTGAGCAGCCCGGGGTGACCCCAGAACATAAAACCCCAAACCCAACATGAGCGGCGGTGACTGCTGCCCCGCACAGGCCAAGGGGTCAAGAAAGCAGCAGGGCCAGAGTGGCCGGTGGCCGGGAGGGGCGGAAGCTGGAGGAACGACTGACTGCCCGGTGCTGGGGCGCTGACCAGCCTGGGCCAAACATCGGGTGTTTGCGGGCTGCGGCCGGGAGGAAAGGACCTTTGGCTCTGGAACGGGCGACTTGGGTTCCCAGCCGCTGTTCTCGCCAGTGACGGTCTCACTGAGTGAGCCAGGCCAAGCCCGAGCCGCGTGGCCCAGCGGAGCGCCCGTTCCTGGTTCGCGGTGAAAGGGCCCGAGCGGCGTGAGGGAGTGAGCCTGCGCCGCTGGGCTCGGCCACACCTCCCCGTGCGTGCCTGTGTCTCTGCTCCGCGTCATCCCCGAGTCAGACCTCGGGGTTCCGTTTCCAGGTATTTTTTTTTAATTTTTTTTTAATTCTTTTATTGATTCACCATGTGGAAAGTTACAAAGCTTTCAGGTTAAAGTCTCAGCTACACAATGCTCAAACACCCATCCCTTCACCAGTGCACATATTCCACCACCAAGAATCACAGTATACCTCCCCCCTCCCCCACCTCCCCAGCCACCCACCCCGCATGTGTAACTGGTAAATTTCATTTTACTTTCACTCCAGATATTTTTTAAGGAAAACCCATCACAACATTGGAAAGTAAACAAGCTGGGGTGTGACCAGTGGGCACAAACCGTCCGTTAGTGATGGGATCACCTGCATCCATCTGTGCGGTCGGGGTCGACAGCGGTCGGTGTTTCAAAGCTGCAAAGCAGCGACCAGGAGCGTCTGGGCGAGCACTGCCCGGCCAGTGACGTCCCGAGAAGAGGCGCGAGCAGCCTGCCTGGGAGGGGAGCAGGGCCGGGCCACGGGCGCACAGCCTCAGGCACGTGAATTTTTGCTGTGTTTAGAAAGTCGTCACCCCTTAGGCCTTTTCTCTCCTGCTCTACGCACCTGGACCCCCGAGAATGCCCCCTGCAGTGCTCACTCCGGAGGAGAGAAGAAGCGCGGGGTGATGCGTAGCTGAGAGGGCGAGGCCAGGGGGAGGCGCAGGGCCGGGAGAGGGGCGCGGCCTGAGAGTCTCGGCCAGGCTGGGCTGGGTGGAGAGGGCGGCCTGGCCGAGGGCTCGCACAGCTGCGGGGCCGCGCTTGCGTCCACGCCAGGACATGCCTCATGGCCCACCGGGGAGCTCGGCCGAGCCCAGGGGTCCAGCCCCTCCTGCGGGTCAGCTTGGATGTCGTCCCCGGGTCAGGCTGCTGTTGGGACCCCGACGTTCCCGAGGGCCCACCCCTGCCTGAGGAGCTAGTGACCGCTGGCCCCCACCGGGGTCATCTGCCGCCCCAGCCACTGAGGATCTGCTTAGACACACAACCGTGGGAGGGGCCGGTGAGGGTCCAGCAGCCCCCCGGGGCAGAGCGGAGAGTGGGGTCCCGGGGGCTGGTCACTCTCCATGGCGCCATGAAGGGGACCTGGATACAGCCTCCAGGCCACCTGGCGGCTGAGTCCCACCCAGGACGGGCCCTGGGGAGAAGCAGGCTCTGGCCAGCCCGGGATGGAGGGGGCCAGCCCACCCGGGGGCAGGAGGCCTGCCGCCATGTCTGGACACACCCCGTGGCCACTGCAGGCCCGGCCCCCAGCCCAGGGACAAGCCTCAGGCCTCATCAGCCTTTGCCCAGGGACTCGGCCGTCCCCCGCCCAGCGACCCCTGTGGGCTGAATTCCAGCCAAACAGCGAGCACAGGCCCCGCCCTGGCGTGTCGGACCCGGGCTGCCAGTATTTGCCCCTTGCCAGGACAGAAGAGGGACAGTGAGGGGCGGGGTGACAGGCACCCAGAGGGTCTCGGGCAGGGGCTGTGTGCACTGGGGCCACCATGTGGCCCCTCTCGGCCCCGCCAGGGACCCTCGTGCCGGGCTCTGCGCAGCCACTGTTGCTTCTAAACGCTCGAAAGAGCCTGGTTCCCCCGCAGGGAAACGTCCCTCACCCCTGCACACACAGGGTCCGGGGGTGCTGCGGGGTAGCCTGGGGCATCGGAGTTTCCAACAAGGTCGATGATTTGATGCCGTGAGAAGAACCAGCTCAGGGTCAGCGCCATTCGCCGTCAGGGAGATGCAAAGGCCCCGCACCAGCCCCACCTGTCCCCTGGATCCAAATCCAGAAAGGCAGCTGGGGTACGAGGTGGGGCGGCGGCTTCCTGAGAGCCACCCTCGGCCCCCGCTGCCCGCACCAGGACCGCTGCACGGGCCAGTGGCCTTGGCCTCCAGGACAGGTGAGGCTCACAGGCCAGTGGACCCGGGTCCGACAGCGGCCAGGAGAAGGGGCTCGTGTGGGGACGGCGCTCTCCGCAGTGCAGTGGGGGCGAACCGAGGCTGGTGCAGAGCGAGGGACAGGGGACCCCGGTCAGGGAGCAGCCTGGCTTCCCCCACAGGCACGGCGGGTCCTAGGGTTGACTCACGGCGCACACGCACACACACGCACACACGCACACACACATGCAACATGTATGGCACACACAGGCAGATCCCATGGATACGGTCACACAGACACACCCCAAGTCAGGACCCACGGACACAGGACACGGGCATGCAGGGAGGGCCCTCGGGTTGTACCAGTTTCTGGCCCGACGTTGTGTGGCCACAGGTGTGGGGGCGCCTGGACCCCAGGTGGGGAGGAGTAGGTGTGGGGGCGCCGGGGCCCCGGGTGGGGAGGAGTAGGTGTGGGGGCGCCTGGACCCCAGGTGGGGAGGAGTAGGTGTGGGGGCGCCGGGGCCCCGGGTGGGGAGGAGCACTCCATGTCTGCATTCTCAGCTAAACTTCCAGGGAAGGGGAGAGCGGCCGAGGAGCATGACGCCCGCCCACCCCTCCAGGGCACCCGGAGCCCGACCCCTCGCCCCCACCCGTGCCCTGACCAGGTGGAGCTGGGGCTTCACCTCGCGGCTTTCCCAAAAAAGTCCGTCTCACACGCCCAGGTGGGCCGGGGGCCCAGTGAGGGGGCACAGGCCTCCGAGCGTCGGGGCATCCGCCCACACTGTCCTTCCCGCCAAGACAGTCTCGGGGGTCCCGCATCCTGGCGTGAAGGGGCACACACAGGGGCCGCAGCCGCCCACCCCCCACCAGCCCAGGGTGGGGTGGAGACTCCCGGAGGAACGTGAGGGCCCGGCCCCCGCCTGGCTCTCTCCCGCTGGGCACCTCCAGGAACCAGCGTTTTGCTGTGGGCTGGGAGGGTTGATCTTCAGCCTTTGCTCTTTCGGTGGGGCGGACCCCGCCATGCTCCGCGGGACAGAATCCAAGTGGCCCCAGGCCTTCCCCACGGCCTGCCCCTCCTTCTCTCTGCGGCCTCGGGCCCGAGGGGCAAAGCCGAGCTACAGACATGATGAGCACTTTGCTCCGCTGGTTTGAGATTCCTGATGCCGTGACAGTGATTTCGGGGGACTCCGATTCCTCAAAAGAGGAAGCGATGTGGGTAGCAGCCGGCAGTGCGAGATCGTGACCCGGCGGGGAAGGGTGTTCTGTGGAAGCCGTGGGACTCGTGTGCATGTGTTTTGTGGGTGCGCGCCCACACGCACAGACACACGTGGACGTGCCCGGGGGCTGAATCCTGATGGCCAAGGTAGAGATAAGCCCAAGGTACATTTTGAAGAACGCATGTAGGTCACGAGCAGATTAGTGACTTTTCCCACAGTTTTACCCGGCTCTGCTCTGAATTTCAATGACCCGACGCTCGTCACGGCCCCGTCAGCATATCCAGCGCTGGGCCTGAGGACCCTGGGAAGGAGGCTGGGACGGTGTCTAGAAAACGACTTTGGGAACTTTAAAGCTCTGCCCAGCTGGGAGGGCTTCTGCCACTAATGCTCTCGGAGCGCCAGGGGAGCACCGAAGGGCAGCGTTTAAAGCCGCGAGCCTGATCCCCGGCCCAGCGGCCTCGGGTGACGGGAGGCTCCGCCCCGCGCTGGGCCCTGCCGCGGGCGGCTTGGTCCCCGCTGGAGGCAGCCGCTCTGCCTCATCCTCTCCGTGGCCCTCAGCCCCAGCGGGGCCTTTGGCCTGACTGCCTGGACTCAGACTAGCCCTGCCCGAGTGCCCACACCTGCCCGGGCCCTGAACCTAGCCTGGCCTGGCCTGCTGGGTCTGGGTGCCTCTGAGGTGGTCTGCGGCCAGCGCGACGCCCACACGGGCAGGCCCATCCTGCCGGACTCACGCGGGCGGCTCTGCGCTGTCGAGGGACGGGGGGAGAGGGGGCCGGGCCTTCCTCTGCCCCCGGTCAGCCCACGGCCTCCAGCACGTCCACACCAGTGTCCGCCCCCTGGGGACAGGCCCCGGTGGACAGCAGACCTGGGGACGCCAACACGTCACCGTGGCCCCGGGGCCCCTCTCTGAAGAAGTCCCAGAGCCTGGGCCACCCCTGCCAGTGGACACCGCGGTCAGGCGCGGACACGCGCCGCCTTCATCGGCCCGAGCTGACGGGGCAGGGCAGGGCAGGTGACTCCAGAGCCCGGGGCAGGCGCACTGCCCGCGGCCCCTCCCCGCCCAGCTCCCTCGGGCCTCGGCGCACGGGGCGGGGGGGCGGACCTGGTCCTGTCACCAGTGAGAGTGGACGCCCGGGCTCCTGCCCCCACGCTCCGCTGACCTGGCCGGCCTGCCAGCCCGGGCCGCTGGAGGGGGAATGACGCGAGACAGGCTACCTGACACCCCTCACGGGCGGACACAGGAGGGAGCCGGCAGAGGGGACAATTGCTGCCACACAGAGCCCGGCCAGCGCCTTGCTCTGGGCCTCAGACACCGGCTGCGGCTCCAGCTCCCGGCTCCGACCAGGGCCCTGCGGCTGCCGCCTTCCCACTCACACGGGGCGTCTCCGTGCGCACACGCCTGGCTGTCAGGCCCCGAGGGGGGTGTGTGCGCGAGGGTGTGTGTGTGTGAAGGGGTGTGAGTGCCTGTGTGTGATTGTGTGTGAGCATGAATGAGTGCGTTGTGAGTGCGTGTGTGTGTATATGTATGTAAGTGTATGTGTGTGAGTGTATGTGTATGAGTATGTGTGAGACTATGTGAGCATGTGAGAGTCTGTGTGTCTGTGTGAGTGTGAGTGTGTGTGAGTGTGAGAGTCTGTGTATCTGTGAGTGTGTGTGAAAATGTGTGTGAGCATGTGAGTCTGTGTCTGTGTGTGTGTGAGTTTGAGAGTCTGTGTGTTAGTGTGTGTGAAAATGTGTGTGAGCATGTGAAAGTCTGTGTGTCTGTGAGTGTGTGAGTGTGAGTGTATGTGTGTGAGTGTGTGTTAGTGTGTGTGTGAAAATGTGTGTGTGAGTATGTGAGAGTCTGTGTGTCTGTGTGTGAGTGTGTGTGAGTGTGTGAAAATGTGTGTGAGCATGTGAGAGTCTGTGTGTCTGTGTCTGTGTGAGTGTGAGTGTGAGAGTCTGTGTGTCTGTGAGTGTGTGTGAAAATGTGTGTGAGCATGTGAGAGTCTGTGTGTCTGTGAGTGTGTGAGTGTATGTGTGTGAGTGTGTGTTAGTGTGTGTGAGTGTGTGAAAATGTGTGTGTGAACATGTGAGAGTCTGTGTGTCTGTGTGTGAGTGTGTGTGAGAATGTGTGAGTGTGTGTGAGTGTGAGAGTCCCTGTGTCTGTGTGTCTGTGTGTGTGAGTGCGTGTGAGAGTGTGGTGTGAGTGTGTGTGTACGGGGCATGCACATGTTCCCATCCATGGCCCCCTGGGCATGGGCCAATCCCAGCCCAGCAGGTCCCGAGAAGCAGACATGGGAAGTCAGGCCCGGCTCCTGTGACTCTGCTCCTCAGTGCTCCAGCCCCCGCCCGGCCCCCTGAGGCCCCTCCCCGCTGACCGTCCATCGAGCCGACTGACCTCCAGGAGGCGAAAGCCGCAGCCGCATGGACGGCTCCCGCCCCCCGCCATGAGCCCTCCCTTGCAGGGACCCCCAGGACACGCGTCCCCGCCGAGGCCAGGCTAGGGGCCGGCAGCGCCTGGGGCCGGGAGCCCAGCCGGTGGCCTGAGAGGGGGCAGGGCCGACTGGCCCCCGGCACCAGGCTCCCGGGTCTGGGCCCGCAGAGGCTCTCGGCCGTGGCGGGTGCGTGCAGCGGGCAGAGCCCCGGGCACAGGGCGACCCCGAGAGCCCGGCGCCTCTCGGCCCGCCCGGCAGATGCTGTTCTGCAAACTTCACAACAAAACTTCAAGAAAGAACTATTAGCTGTGAATTAGATATTCCGGAGGAAGCCACGAATTATTTTCCAGGACGGAGGGCTCAATTTCCCGCTCTCAGGTGTCTGATTAAAATCAATTAAATCACTCTTCCAATGTCAGCCGCAAGATCCTCCTGACAAATGAAATTATGCGAGGGAAGCTCCTCTCCACCGCGAGCGCCTCGCCGGCCCCTCGCCGAGGACGAGATCAAAACGCTCAGCTGGGGGTTGCCGAGACGCTTCCCCGAAGAAAGGGGGCGCGGGCTGTGCGTCTCTGGTGGCCGGCTTGACGGTCTCGGCGCTCGGAGAGAGAGAGGCGCCGGGCTGGCGAGCACCGGGGGCCGGGGCAGAGCTGAGCAGGCCCGAGTCTGCGTCTCTGGGGCCTCGTGGTTTCCCCCTCAGGACCAGGAGCCCGGCCAAGGCCCCCGAAACTGCGGCCAGCACGAGCCGAGCGACTCCGGGCCCGGGCGGGGTCCAGGCCTCTCACAGCCCGTGAGTTCAGAGGCGTGTGTGAGTGTGCGCGCGCACGTGTGTGTGCATGTGCGTGTGTGTGTGTGCATGTGCATGTGTGTGCGTGTGTGCATGTGAGTGTGTGTGCGTATGTGTGCACGTGCATGTGTATGCATGTGTGTGTGCGCGCACGTGTGTGTGTGTGTGTGTGACCCACCACAGCACTATTTACCTCCTAACTGGTAAAAGCAGCTGCGCTTAGGTGCGACTTGCCCAGGAGACCGTCGTCAGTATCAAATGCTCCTCTGGTCTGGCTTCTTTCCCCCGTAGAGGATTGGAGAAATGTTTGCTGCTTTCCAGAACTTTCCCTCCTTCCCTCCCTGCCTCTCTCCTTCCTCCAGCTTGTGAGTGAAAATCTTATTCTTGTCTGCAGGTGGCGTCTGGGACCCCCAGGCTTGATGGGGGGGGGGGAGGTGCGGGGGTCTTGCTGGTCCCTGCGTACAGGACAGGCCTCTCTCCTGGCCCTCGGGTGGTCCCGGGCCCCCCGCCTCCCCCAGACTCCTCACAGCCCTGCCTGTCTCCCGGTCTTCCTCTGCGCGGGGCACAGAGGGGTCCCCACCGCCCCTGGCGCTGTCACTGCCCCCAAGTCAGCAGCTGCACTTGCTGGGGTGCTAATGAGTCCTCTGGCTGCGGCGACCAGAGCCGGCCTGAGTCCAGCCCCCCATCAGCACCTCACGCGCCCACCCCAGCCTCTCTTCACACCCACGTGGGGCCCAGGGAGACGCGCTTCCTCTGCTCCCAGCCCGGGTCACACGCGGAGGGCAGGGGCGTCGGGAGGGCTCCGTCCAGCCTTGCTCTCACCGCTTTGGGGCAGCTCTGGCCTGAGCAATATCACCAAAGAGCTTTTAGACTTTTTTTTCCTTTTGGGTCACACCCAGCGATGCTCAGGGGTTACTCCTGACTCATGCACTCAGGAATCACGCCTGGCGGTGCTTGGGGGAGCATATGGGATGCTGGGAATGGAACCCAGGCCAGCCACGTGCAAGGCAAACGCCCTACCCGCTGTGCTGTCGCTCCAGCCCCAACTTTTAGACCTTAATACCTGGACAAGACCACCACAGTGTGTGATATGTCCCATCCAAGTCGGAGTCTGGCGTTAGTTCACACGCTGCCGTTGTCGTTTTCTTACATAGGTCTGGCCTCTCGGAAGCCTGGAGATCACCAAACTATATCCCGTACACTCAAAGTGTTCTCATCATTTTTTTTGTTAATATGCATATGGCTGAGCGCGGCAAGCTACCCATGGCGTATTCGATATGCCCCCCCCCAAAAAAAAAACACGGGGCCAGAGCGATAGCACAGCGGGGAGGGCGTTTGCCTTGCATGTGGCCGACCCGGGTTCGATCCCAGGCATCCCATATGGTCCCCCAAGCACTGCCAGGAGTAATTCCTGAGTGCAGAGCCAGGAGTAACCCCTGAGCATCGCTGGGTGTGACCCAAAAAGCAAAAAAAGAAAAAACAGTAACAACAAGTCTCACAATGGAGACGTTACTGGTGCCCACTCGAGCAAGTGGATGAGCAATGGGATGACAGTATACAGTATACAGTGATACAGTATACGGTGATACTGATACTGTGTCACTGATCAGTATACTGTATACCCTGATACAGTATACAGTGATACAATACACAGTGATACTGATACAGTATACAGTGATACAGTGATGCATATGTGTGAGTAAATACTGTAACTGTGATTGACTAACTTGCACCCTGTCATTACGCACAACTGCCTTACCTGTTGACTTTATATTCCCCCGGCCCTGTGGGCTCCCCCCCCGTCCCAGGAGCTTCTTGTCTGACCCACCGTGTCTGCGGGCTCGCCCTGTGCCACACGGCTAATTACTGCTGCTGGTTTATAGGGTACAAACATTCTTCACTACGATGTCTCCCCTTCCAAGATTTCCTACCGAATTCTTATGTCTGTTTCGCTGGGTGAGTTCTGGAATAATCCTGTGTAGTCTCCACCCCCAAATACTTTGCTAGAAAGGAACAGTTCACAATATAAAGAAATGAAATATTGATACACACTGTAACATGGCCTCTCTCTCTCTCTCTCTCTCACACACACACACACACACACACACTGTCCCTCACACATGGCATGTCCCTCATACATGCCCTGTCTCTCACATTTGCCCTGTCCCCCCAACCACGCTCTGTCCATCACACATGGCCTGTCCCTCACACGTGCCTTGTCCATCACACATGGCCTGTCCCTTACACGTGCCCTGTCCCTCACACGTGCCCTGTTCCTCACATATACCCTGTCCCTCACACGTGCCCTGTCCCTCACACACGCCCTGTCCCTCACATACACACATACACACACACACTGTCCCTCACACATGGCATGTCCCTCACATGTGCCCTGTCTCTCACATATGCCCTGTCCCTCACACGTGCCCTGTCCCTCACACACACACACTGTCCCTCTCACATGGCATGTCCCTCACACGCACCCTATTCCTCACATACACCCTGTCCCTCACACGTACCTGTCCCTTTATCTCATCCCGACTCCCAAAGAACTGGGCACAGTGGGCTTCTGCCCGCACTCTGCTCTGGCCTCTAGAGCTGGTGGGTGGTGGCACTCACACCCACCCTGCCCCTCCCCCTTTCCGGGGACTGTTCTGGACGGCTGGTGGCGCAGTAGGAAGTCCCCGTTTCATTTCCGATCTCCACGAGGCACGAGCACTCTCACGTACTTCAGCTCTCACACGCACTGCTCGGGGGCGCAGGGAATCAACCCGGCCGGAGAGAGCGAGGGGGCGCAGGGCCTTGGCCCGCCTGCCTCCGAGCAGGTATGGTGCCCCCCACTGCCCCAAGCCCAGAGCACAGGCAGGTGTGGCCTCCCCAACCCTTCCCCGCGCCCAGCACCATCCCTGCTGGACCAAACGACACAAAGGAATCGATCCTTGTCCCTTGGTTCATGGCCCGAGACCATTGACCTTAAATGCTTCAATTGATGGTCGTATTAGTTCCCGTTTCCCTAACAGCCTCCCTTCTTTGGGGAGTGGGCATGGAGCACCAGCTAACAGCCACGAGCAGTGGTGCTCAGGGGCCAGAGAGATAGTGCAGTGGCTAGGGCATTTGCACAGGTGGACCCAGCTGTGATCCCCAGCATCCCAGATGGTCCCCAAGCATCGCCAGGCAGGTAGGACCCCAAAACAAAAGAAAGAAAAGGGTATGCGTTCAGGGCGGGCGGGACATTCGTGGGGCATTTTGCCTTTTTTTTGCTTGTTTTGTCTGGTTGGCTTATGGGTGTTTGTTCGGTTTGGGATCGCAGGGTTCAATCCTGGCTCTGCACTCACGGGTCACCCCTGGGGGGGGGTGACTGGAGGGCCCATGGGTGCTGGGGACGCGTGCAAGACAAGCGCCCTGCCCACCGCACTATCTCTCCAGCCCCGCTACTGTCATTCTATCCCAGCCCTGTGGGCCTCCCTTGAACGCGAGTCTCTTTAGAGACGGTGGACGCCACTTTGTGAAGGACTGAGACCTGTGCAGAGAAAGCGACCCTCAGCCCGTGCCACGGGTCCCTGCACGCACCGCCAGGTACCACACAGCATGACCGGCCCAGCACGTACCAAGATGCCTCGGCCATCAAAGCATCGTCACTGTCCAGGGCTCATCATGGGGTCATTGGATGAATTAGACTGTGGTTCATTTTGGACATTTAGTTAGATGGTTACCTGCTGTGTGCAGCTGACCCATTGAAATGGCACAGAACGTTGGTGCATTCGGTAGCCACAGTGAACAACTCACTGCTAGGAGGCTGGCTAGTGTTCCATTAGTATCAGTCCGTAGTACATTGTGAGACAGTGTTACCTTTCTGCCACTATAGCCCCGCTGTTCTATTGGGATATACTCCTGGCTCTGTGCTCAGGGCTCACTCCTGGCTCTGTGCTCAGGGATAACTCCTGCCCCTGGCTCTGTGCCTGGGGCTGACTCCTGGCTCTGTGTTCAGGGCTCACTCCTGGCTCTGTGCTCGGGGCTGACTCCTGGATCTGTGCCTGGGGCTGACTCCTGGCTCTGTGCTCGGGGCTGACTCCTGGCTCTGTGCTCGGGGCTGACTCCTGGCTCTGTGCTCGGGGCTGACTCCTGGATCTGTGCCCGGGCTGACTCCTGGCTCTGTGCTCAGGGCTGACTCTTGGCTCTGTGCTCAGGGCTGACTCCTGGCTCTGTGCTCATGGATGACTTCTAGCACTGCTGGGGGATAACACGGAGTGATGGGCATTGAGTTTGGGTCAGCCGCTTGCAAGCGAAGCCCCTTAGCCCCTGTCCTAGCTCTCCAGCCCGTCCTATTGCTCTCCTGAACTTGAATGTGAACTCCCCAGTGGCTCTGGGGACCACTGGAGACACACCAACAGTGCTCCGGGGGCGTGTGGTGGCAGGGTAGCCTGTGAGCAGGTCCCTCCGAGCCAGATCCTCCTGCCCCTAGGTTGTGACATGGTCAGGGAATGCCTATGCCTACAGTCAAAAGTAAAAGCCATCAATCGCTGGACTACAGTTTCAAGCATTTCAGGGTTAACATTGGGTTGCCCTTGCCCCTCCCACAGAGAGCTTAGGTTAATTAGCTACTCCTACCACAGTGCTCCTGAGGCACACCGAGACCCATCAGGTAACCCCAGTCCTCTGTGTTTATCTTTGTGTTCTTCTTCCCGTCTATTAGTATCTACAAATCAGACACTGTAACAAAGTCAAACCTTCTGATGGCTCTGGATTTTGTGTCACTGTATCACTGTCATCGTTCTTTGTCGATTTACTCAAGTGGGCACCAGTAACGTCTCTATTACACTCAGCCCTGAGATTTTAGCAGCCTCTACTTACTCGTCTTTCCCAATGGTTGGAGGCTCTTTCAGGGTCAGGGGAATGAGACCTATCGTTACTGTTTTGGACATATCAAATACGCCAAGGGTAGCTTGCCAGGCTCTGCCATGCAGGCGGGATACTCTCGGTAGCTTGCTGGGCTCCCCGAGAGGTATGTATATATCTGTTACTGTATTTTGGGATATGAATATGCCATGGGGAGCTTGCAAGGCTCTCCCGCGCAGGCATTAGACTCCTGGTAGCTTGTCAGATTCTCCAAGAGGGAGAACAAGGCTATTACATGTCGGCCACAAAGCGGCTGTGAGCTTCCGGGAGCTTGGTCTTAGAGTCTCTGGATCTTGGCCGTTGATGGGATTACATGGGAAGTTTGTGGGTGTGGCTGCCAAGCTACTGGAAAATGGGGGGTCTGGCTGGAGAAGGCCCAAGTCCCAATCCAAGCAGACTTGGAGATCTCAGGCCCGGGTCCCGCACACCTGGGTTCCTCTGCTGGTTCCTTCATGCTTGAGGCTCGTCCTAGGCCTTGAGCATGGATTTTGTATGTGTAAGTGAAATATTGCCTCTCTTTTTCTTTTATCTTCTTCACATAGTTTTATTTTAGAGCAATGTCCTTTTTGTACAGACACAGGAAAACAGTAAATGCTTTTGTCGAATGGGAGTTGATTGGCTCTGAATAATACTTGCTCCTGGGCATCCATAATGTTTACTTAAGCCTCAGTTGCCCTTAGATTGACGTTAGTTCCTAACACCCCAAAAGGTGAGTCCCGTCGGGGAACTTGGACGGACCCGGGGCAAGCTGTAGGCTACCCTGGCTTCGAGATGGGACGGGCTATGCACCGTGCGAAGTAGTAAGTGAAGAGCACAGTCATGGAACAAACTCTAACTTGACCCCAAAGAAGAAACTGCACAAAGACCCCGTTGGGCTTAGGAAAGACTAACCTGGCCCGAGGACTGTGGTCTGGGAGGTACAGTCAGAGGTCCCCAGGAAAAGCCACCCTTTAAGCTTAATCTTGGGTAAAGATAAAAGCCTATGTCTGTGTTTGTAAAAACAAAGCTCCCGGAAGAGAGTGATGCAGAGTCCCGCATGGCAGGCCTGGCAAGCTCCCCGTGGCGTATCCGATGTGCCAAAACAGCAACAGTAATGGGCCTCAGTCCCCTGACCCTGACCGTGACTGGGACGAATGGAGACGTAACTGGCACCCGCTCAAGCAAACCAATGAGCAACGGGACGACAGTGACACAGTGATACAGTGATTCCTGACGGACCTGAATAAGGTGCCACTGCCCAGCCACTGACCACCAGCCTGTGGCCCTGTGTTTTCATCCCTCGGTCTGGCCGGGGCAGCCACTGGCCCCAAGCGCACCAGGGGACCCCCGTCACCACGGGGCAGGGCGGCGACAAGGCCAGTCAGAGGTTGTTTGTGACAGTGCTACCCGGCAGGGCCGGAGTACCTGAGGATACTCGCAGATGGAGGATTGCAGAGCGGCTCCTTCTCCTCAGACACAAGGCTCCCGGGTCACACCAGCAGTGGTGACGCTGATGCCCCTACAGGGGACACTGCCACAGGCGGGACAGGGTGGGGAGTCCTGAGGCTTGGGTGGGAGCGGGGGCATCGGGGGTCTCGACTCTCAAACCCTCGGCCCCCAGAGAGGAACCAGGCCTCTGCACCACGCGGAGATTTTCCTGGCAGCAAGACGGGTTTTGACCTCCGGCTGGAACTTCCTGACCTCGGGCACTAGCGGGGAGTCCAGGAGCCACCGTGGCCCCTGCAGCTGACTCGCCCGTCACCATCCGGGCAGGCCTCAGCAGGGGTGAAGAGGGCGGCAAGCGGCTCACCCCACGCCAGCAGAACCGCATGGGACAGTCCCTCACCCTCAAAATTTCCATTATTATTGGACTATTAGTTACTGGCCCATTATGATGAGACGATTCCATTTTCATATTTCTTTAGAAATACATTTTATTTCATGAGCTCTTCAGATTCCTTAGTACGAGTCTGTGCACAGCAATCTCTCACAATTTATTACGATGGTTATGGCGCCTATTTGGTTATTTTCTCCTTCCTTTTTTATGGTACAATTTAGAATTTTGTCTATTTTATGAGGGTTTACCCCCCTTGTTTATCTCGCCAGTCCTCTGACTTATCAGTTCTATCTTTTTCTTTTCTGAATTATTAATATTTGCTCTTATCTTTTTAATTGTTTTTTGCAATTTTAATTATGAAGTACTTCAAAAAAAAGCATAGTGCTGAGAATAATAGAACAGATACCCATTAAAGTGCCACAGAGATATTAAGAAATGCAAGCTTTTGCCATATTTACTTCCAATCCTAATGTTTCATCAAATAAACTTCCCTGGTCCCAGCTAGGACCCTCCTGCCAGCACTGCCCCCTTTCAGCCCAGACTCTGTCTCCGGGAGTGAGCGGCCATGGCTGGGTCTAGATGCAGCTTCAGAAACTGTAGGCAATTGGTCTCCTTTTGCTGTTTGTGCGGATGGAGGTTCTGTGATTTCCAACACAGCCCTCGAAGGTTTGCTGTGTTCATGGTCGAATCACCGCGTCCATCACCAGCGCGCCCCATTCCCCGCCAAGAACCCCGATGCCCCCGTGTCTGCTGGGGCTCCGTTCCCCGACTGCCTTGTCTGGACCGTCCGCTGCTGCCCTGCTCTGAGTCTGCGAGCCGGGCTGTCTTCCCTGACGTCAGCCTCACTGGCTGCAGTTCCTGTGCAGCTTGGATTGACACTGGGCGTGGGCGTCGAGGTTGACGGGGGACGCCGCCGTCCATAGGGTTATTACCCGGTGAGCTGCTGTGTCAGGGTGTGTGAAGGGGGTTCCGTGGGGACCCCGAGGTTGCACACGAGGAGATGCTGTGAGTCCTAGCAGCAGGGGATTTGCGCCACTCTTCGTCCGCGCTGTTCCACACGCAGGGAGGCCACGGGACAGGTCCCCCGCACCCTGGACTGTGGGATCCTTGGTTAAACTAGAGGATTAAACCAGAGTCTCGGGCAGTCACATGATGCCAAGCCAGACTCGCAGGCAGTCATACCTCCCGCCCCTCCAGGGGGCTTGACTGACCGTCTCAGACCGTCTCTCCCTCTGGCGTGAATCAGCGCTTCCTCAATAACTGGCCACGGTTCTCTCGGTCCACTGACCAGGCACCCATCCATGGGCGCTGTCCTTGGCAGCGGGGGAGGACAGAGTTCACAGCTCGTCACTGTCCCGTGGGAGTCAGGCGTGGAGAGACAGGGCTCTGGGAGGCCGAGGGGAAGACCAGACACACCCTAACTCAGGGGGCTCCAACACAGAGTGAGACAGAGGAGCAACCCCCTCAGTCCACTGAGCTCCCTACCGTGGGCGCCTGGGGAGGCTCCGCCCCCAGAAACGGCCGGGAAGTCTTGCCCCTCTGTCTCTGGATATTGGGGCCATTTTTTGTGCATTTGATGCCATTTTCTTGTGCATTTTGCAAGGCTCCTGGTGGTCTGCAATTCTCATCTTTCCTTGGCAGCAAAATGGCAGATACTGTCTAGTCCGTGAGGCACAGAGATAAATTCCCAAGAAGATAAATGGATGCCTGGAAAGGCTAGTTTTATTGAACAACTTTAGATAAACTTTTTAAAAAATATTCAAGGCATTGGGTTCATTCTCCACTCCAGGTCTGGGACCCATCTGGATACAGGGAGTCCTCCAACTTTATTTTTTCTATGAGAATAATCATTTATTTAAAAAATCCCTCATTTCTCCCCATCTTAATGCCATCACTGTCATATACTATATATTAATATTTGTAGTCAAATATATGGATTATCTTAGAGTCTTTCTATCTTGTTCCATTATTTATTTTGCTATCTCTGTACAAATAATAAGTCCTGCTATCTGGTGGATGTTGAATTTTATTAAATTTTTTTCTGAATGTAGGGATTTGATCACAGTTTTTCTCCCCTAATCTGTTAATTTAGCCAACTACCTTAATAGATTTTAGATTTTTCTAGTATTGAATCATCTTTATACTTCTGAGGTGGAAACCCTCTGAGACCATAGTGTGCTTTGAAGAAACGGCTCTGAATGTTCTTCCTCTTGCTAATTTTTTCCTGTTCCACATGTCTTTTCTAAAACTTGAGATTCAATGGACACATCAGTTAGTTTTTGCAGCTGTTTATCCTTTGAATTTGAAGATCTACGTTTGTAAGCTAGCAAGGCCTCAGATTTTCTTTATTGTGGAATTCTTGCCCTACTTTTAGGTTTTGTTTCATGTTGGTGTCATGAAACAAATCTTGATTCCTTTCCATTTTGTTCGCTGGGAAAATTTGAAAAAGTGTGACTTTTCTCAAAGCTTCCAGTTAAATGCAGAATTTCCAAACTTCAATGAAATGACTTTGATGACATCGGAGATAGGGGCAGCAGGCTTTAATAATTTGTTGAATGTGCTGAATGATTAAAGTCATTCAGCATTTATATTTTTCCTTACGTCAATTTAAGAACTATGAATTTTCCTATGAAGGTATCCATTTTGTCTGTTTTCTAAAGTATTAACATTATGTTTCTGCAGTTATCACCTTATCTCTTTCTTATGAATCATATAATAAATTCAGAAAGTGCATCAACTCAAAAGTAGAATTATTAAAATATATGCAATTATTGGGCTGGAGTGATAGTACAGTGGGCATTTACCCTGGCGGTGCTCTGGGGACCATATGGGATGCTGGGAATCGAACCCGGGTCAGCCGCATGCAAAGCAAATTCCCTCCCCGCTGTGCTATCGCTCCAGCCCCTCACCAGGTCTTAATAAGACAGAACATTTTTAGCTCCCCAGAGCTTTCATTGGTTCCTTCTTAGCAACAATCTCTTCACTAGGGATTGCCCCATCGAATTTTGAATTTTGGTAGATACCATTCCCTTCCTCTTCTTCATGGTTTTATACAATAAATACGACCCTTACTTCCAAGAACACCCAGAACACCATAGGGAAGGCACCTCGGTGAGCTCTCTGGAGGTTCAGAAAAAGGATCGTGCTTTATGTGTTTCGTGGGACCATCCTTGGCTCAGTGCTCTGGCAAATTCAGTTCTCAATTGAGCTGCCCCCTCAACTGCCACCGGCCAGGACAGAGACCCTCGCAAGCTGCTGCTCCAACCCACCCTCCAGCTCCAGCTCTGCCAACCTCTCTAGGAGCTGGAGTCCCGTGTGCATCCCCCCGTTGCTCCTGAGAGCAGCGCCCTCCAATGTGTGACCTTCTGGTGGCCCAGGGAGCAAGTCTTTGCCCTACACGCGTGTGGTGCTGCCTGTCTTCCTTCGCGGTCAGTGTTCTGTACTATGAACATGAGAGCGTTGTCATCGTATCCGGCGCTGATCATCTCTGTGCCGTGATTTCACCTGCTCTTCCTCTAAGGCGTCTCCCTTGAGTTTATTAAGACTGTGTTGCTTTAGTGATTTTAGGGCCGCAGCAAAATGAAGGCACAGCTGTGCCATGGAGTCCCCGGCATAGGCCGGTCCCGGCCACAACCAACCAGGCTCCGGGTCGCAGGCCCAGACCAGGGGGCTCAGGCCCACAGAGACACGAACCCTGGTATCAGACTTCGAGTGTCACTGCCCAGAGGTCGGGATCACCCCCCACCCCTTGCCCCCAGCACCCTCCGAAGACCTAAATTCTCACGTCTGCCGTGGAAGTCCTGTCTGACGTGCTGTGTTGGAGGGCGTGTGTCTAAGAACTGTGCCCGGCCTTGAGGGTCTGGCCAATTGTTCGTATTGTGGCCAAAAGCTTTCGGATTTTCCTGCCATGCTTTGCACCCGGCGGCGAGCACTTGGCAGGGAATAAAGCAAATGCGCCTCTTCCCTTGGAAGCTTGGGTACCCGGTGATCCTGACGCTATTTACAGGAAAGAGTGAGTTTCTCTGGGCCACAGAGCCCGGCCTGGGTGGTCGCTTCCTCATTTTCTCAGACTGTCCATGGCCGGGCTGGACAGACGCCCCTCCTCTAGGGTTCGTCATCAATAGTGGCATTGGAGCCAGCAGCCCAAAGCTCCTCCTCCTTCGAGTGACGGTCCCTAGAGAACGTTCAAACAGCTTGACCAGAAAGCATTATCTCCCTCGACTGCCATTCCATCGGATAGACAAAATTTTATTTAGAATTTTCACTCTCTGTCTGTGGAGGAGACGCAGCTATAGTTATTCTTGCAATGTAGTTTTCAATCTTGGGATCCAGATTATGCAAATGCCAACTAATACACTGAGATTTATTCTTCCTCTATTTTCCAAAATAATTTGCTTATCACAGGTATTATTTGCTCCTTCAAATCTTTGGGAAAATTCCCCAGAAAATCCATCTCGACCAGGTGTTTTCTTGTGGTGGGAGATTTAAGTAGAAACTCACTATGTTGAAAACACATCAGATTATTCTTTATTTCATTTCTTGTTCACTTTTGAGAATTCATTTATTTTGAGAAATTTCTTCTTATCTGATTTTCCAAATCTACTGCCGTAAAGTTATCTTATTTTCTCAAGCTCTTTTTGTTTATATCTGTAATGCCAGTAGGAATATATATCCTTTCTTTGCTGTTACATGGGGTTCTTGCATATTATCAGGAACTGAAAAGCTGCCAATTTTATTTATCCTTCTGAAAAACCAGATTTTACCTTTATCAGTTTCTCTTTTGTTCTTATTTTCTATTTTATCCATTATCACTCTCACCTTTATGAATTTCTTATTGTTCTTTTCTTTCATCCAGATTCTCAGATAGAAAGTGAGAGTATTTAATTTCAGATATACTGAAGGTTTTAAATATATACAATTACTCTATGCATTGTTTTATTCACCTGTTCTATTTCTATTTCTATTCAACTAAAGCTAGTTTAAAAGTTTCCCATGTATTTTTCCATTGACCCTTTAAGCTACTTACAAGACACTGTAGCACTGTAGCACTGTTGTCCCGTTGCTCATCGATTTGCTAGAGCGGGCACCAGTAACGTCTCCATTGTGAGACTTGTTGTTACTGGTTTTGGCATATCAAATACGCCACTAGTAGCTTGCCAGGCTCTGCCGTGTGGGCGGGATACTCTCAGTGGCTTGCCGGGCTCTCCAAGAGGGGTGGAGGAATCGAACCCGGGTCAGCCCGAGTGCAAGGCAAATGCCCTACCCGCTGTGCCAGTGTTGGATTATTTGTTTTGTTCTTTTTTGTCTGTTTATGTGCCACACCTCGCTATGCCCTGGGCTTCCTCCTGGCTCTGTACTTAGAGATTAGTCCTGGTGGCATTTGGGGCACCATATGGAGTGCCAGAATTGGACCCGGGTCAGCCACATGCGAGATGGTTCCCTTCACCCTTCGCAGTACCTCTGGCTCCCTGAGAGGAAACACCTGATTTCAGGTTTTCAGAGAATTGTGTGCTAGGGGCTTTAAATTTAATTATATTATAGTAAGGGACTCTGTTTATATAATTTCAGTCTATTAAAATATATTATGCTTTCTTCTAGTCCAATCTGTGGTGTCTTAGTGAATATTCTATTGCATTAGAAAAATATGTACTTTTAAAGGCAAAAGAATTCTCAAAATGTCAACTGGGTCAAGTTTATCATGCTATTGCTAAGTCTCTGACATTTTTACAGGTATTACATTCACTAATTTCATCAAGTACCGAGATCCCTGCTGACATTTCACCATTTATTGTTATTTTATCTGTTTCTTATTTCTTATGTCAAGCTTAACTTTTATATTTTGAAGCTCAGTCAACAGGGACGTACACCTTTAGGATAGTACATTTTTTAATGAATTTCCATTAAATTACTAGCATTTCTGGTCATCTTTGCTCTGCATATCTCTTTCACTGATATTGATATGGACACTCAGCCAATGCTGTTTACCTGAAAAATGCTGTTTTACTTATTTTATAAATCTTTCCGTTGTTTGCAGCATGTAGTCCATTCCGATGACTTTATTGGTTCCTGCAGAGTCTCTTGTATCTTCTTTACAAGGAGGTATCTGTATCTGCTAACATATAAGCCAGTAGTTTAAGTTCACTATCATCCCATTGATCGTGGATTTGCTCAAGTGGGCCCAGAAATGTCTCAATTCATCCCAGCCCTGAGATTTTAGCAGCTTCTCTTTACTCGTCCTTCCCGATGGCCCTGCACTAGAGGCTCTTTCAGGATCAGGAGAATGAGACCCATCACTGTTACTGTATTTGGCATATAAATACGCCACGGGGAGCTTGCCAGGCTCTCCTGAGTTTACGATAGTTTTAGTTTAATTGTTGGTTCAAATAAGGCACTGGTAAATTTTTAAAATCTTCAAAATTAAAAAAAAAAGTGGGGGCTGGAGCAGTAGCACAGCACATAGGGTGTCTGCCTTGCACGCAGCTGACCCGGGTTCAATTCCCAGCATCTCATATTGTCCCCTGAAAATTGCCCGGAGTAGTTCCTGAGTGCATGAGCCAGGAGTAACCCTTGTGCATTGCCAGTGTGACCTAAAAAGCAAAAAGCAAAAAAAAAAAAATTTTAATTCCTGATGGTGGTTATAGCTTAATTTGATTTCTAACAATATAATTTTCCCCATTTCTTATATATAATTTTCTCCATTTGCTATATTATTAATCTTTTTTTAAAGCCAGCATTTTATTTATTTTTACATTCTTATTTGTAATACTAAGACTTGTCATTTGTCATCCCATTGTTCATCGATTTGTTCGAGTGGGTGCCAGTAATGTCTCCATTTGTCCCTATTATATGCTAGTGTAGCTCAATGGCATCTGCTCACTCCAGGAAGATGAAGAGCCTCAAAACCATTTGTTCAGGATCTTGACGAAGAAGTCTGACCTCAAAGGAATACCTCAAAGAGAGAAGAGCAGCAATGTTAGTTGATGTGGCAGAAGCCGGGAAAAGTATTTGCAACGCCCGCCTGTCCTTCGCCAACTATAAGACCAAGATGACTGTCCTCCAATGTCCTGATGGATCTATCACATCTTCCAGAAGGGCAATGGAAAAGGTTATCCACGACTTCTACTTGGATCTCTTTGATAGTCATGTCCACCTGCCCACATACGAAATTCCACAGGATGGATATGTCATTCCCAGCGTTCTCCCTTCTGAAATCTGACGCACCATTTTGTCTGTAAAGAAGCGTACAACACTCAGTCCAGACAAGGTCAGACCCGAACACCTGAAGAATCTGCTGACAGTACTCATCAATACACTGGCTCAGCTCATCACACACTACCTGTCTGAATGCAAGGTTCCGTCCCAGTGGAAAACCAGCAGGACCGTTCTGTTGTACAAGAAGGGAGACATCCACGACATCGGCAACTATCGCCCAATCTGCCTGCTGTCCGTCGTCTACAAGTTGTTCACTCGAGTCATCCTGAATAGAATAGGCAGAACACTAGACGAAGGACAACCATGCGAGCAAGCCGGGTTCTGAAAAGGATTCAGCACGATAGACCATATCCACACGGTGACCAAACTCATTGAAGCTTCACGAGAGTTCAAGATGCCGCTCTGTCTAACGTTCATCGACTTAAAGAAGGCCTTCGATTCTGTTGAGACTGAGGCGGTCATCGAAGCTCTACCCAAACAGGGTGTTCAAACTCAGTGCATCAGGATCCTCCAAGAGCTGTATTATGGATTCACCGCCAGGATCTCACTATTCTACAAGGAAGTGATCATTGATGTAAAAAGAGGGGTTCGGCAGGGTGATACTATTTCACCAAAACTCTTCAGTGCCACCCTCGAGAACGTCATGTGATGACTGGAATGGGAAGGAATGGGAGTGGAGATAGATAGTCGGCAACTACACCATCTCCACTTTGATGATGACATCGTTTTCATAACACCAAACATTAGCCAAGCGGCACAAATGCTTGCTGACTTCGACCGAGAGTGTGGAAAGGTCAGACTGCAGCTGAATCTCACCAAAACGATGTTTATGAGAAATGGACTAGTTCCTGACGTTCCATTTGCTCTCAACAAAACGAACATCTCTGAATGCAGCAGTTATGTGTACCTGGGTCGAGAACTCAACATGAAAAACGACTTGGCACCTGAGCCGTGCAGGAGGAAGAGAGTAGCGTGGAACGTGGAACGTCTTCAAGAGCATTGAAGAAGTTGTTAAGAGGATGAAGAACCCCCAACTCCAGGCACATCTTTTCGATTCCACCATTCTTCCTGCACTAACGTACTCCTCAGAGACCAAGGCCCTACGCAAGCAGGATGAGAATGCTACTCGGGTATCCCAAAGAGGAATTAAAAGAGCTATGCTAGGAGTATCACATCTCACTCAAGTGAGAGAAGGAATCTGGAGTTCCGACCTCCATCAAGGATAGAGAATCAGGGTCTCTGTCTCGTTTGCCAAGGCATCAAAAATCAGATGGGCCAGACACGTAAGGCAACTTAGAGATGACCGCTGGATTAGAGCTGTTACCGACTGGATTCCACGGGACGTCAAAAGAATGCCTAGAGAGAAGAAGCCGGGAGTTCCAGTAAGCAACGAGGCCGGAGAATGCTCCGGACCCGAGACCAGGTGAGCAACACCGGGGATCTAGACGAAGGAGGTGCAGCCACCACACCTTGTCCAGATGGAGCCCCGGTGACACTGAGCAGCAACTAACACGGCTCCGGAATGCGGGACTGGGACAGCTCTGAACCGCACGGCCGCATTAGCGGCCGCGAGACCTTTTCTGAAAAATGAAAACACACAATCTATTGATGCCATCCAACATGTCTGTCTGTTGGAGGAAAACCTCCAAATAATGATAGTGAGATCCCTGTTGAAAATTGAATGTAATCAAAGTAAGGAAAGAGTAAAGTGAAAAATGTCTGCCACGCAGGCAGAGGGGGAGTGGGAGGGGGGTATGCGGGGGGTTGGTGGTGGATCAAATATGAAAACTTTGTAACTGTATCTCAGTGATTCAATAAAAAATAAAATTAAAAAAAAGAACGCCTGGCCGCCCACCAACGAGATGGTCAGACTTCTCAATACTAAGGCTTATTCATGTAAATTCTGCTCTAAACTATTATTTCAACCTTTTGTTGAATATTTTGCATTTTTTCCCTGACTTTTGGACCTGAATCAGCCTTAGACCCTCCTTTCCAAATTTCTCTAACTCACTCTTAGTTTTCTTTTTTAGACTTGAACAAGTCATTTTCAGCTATATATTTTTTGACAGTGAGTCATAAGATATCATCCTTGCCATGACTGCATTGCTAGTGTTACTATTACTGATCCGTATTTACATACAGTGAAAAGTTCAGGTCTCAAGCATATTCATGAATAAATAATAACAAGTGAACTGTAATTTCCATCATCTCAAAACGTCTCAGCATTAACCTTATCCGGAAGTAGCTCACAAGTTTTGACACGTAGAATTTTAATTATATGTTAGTTCTAAATATTTAAGAACGCTTACTTTGATTTTTAAAAATTAAGACGTCAGTTTTAGAGCCGTTTTCTCCTCAGAGCTGCGGAGGTCAGATGTGTGACACCCCGTCGCCAGCTGCCTTCCCTCAGTCCAGGTCCCCCCAGGACGTTGGCTGCTCGTGACATGCAGAATCACCGGCTCCTGGGGCTGGCGTCTGGTTCCCTCTTGGAGGTCCGTGTTCTTTCCAAGCGTAGGATGGCAGGACTCCACCAAACCGGAGCCTGCGGAGACTTTTCCCGACTCCACATCCTCTGCTCTGCCATGTCACATCCTCCTGGTCTTTTGTCCTTCTCCTTCTCCTCCACTTGTCTCTGCAGGGGGTCTGTTGTCTGGACCCCTTCAGCAGAAGACCTCTCAAAATAGACCTACGTTTTGGAAAACCTTATGTCTAAAATTCAGCTATCAACAACTTTGTAAAATCATAGTGCCTAAATTTAAAAAATAAAGAAATTCTATCACTATCACTATCATCCCGTTGATCATTAATTTGTTCGAGTAGGCCCAGTAACGTCTCCATTCGTCCTAGCCCTGAGATTTTAGCAGCCTCTCTTTACTCTTCCTTCCCAACGGTGCCACATTGGAGGCTCTTTCAGGGTCAGGCAAATGAGACCCATCATTGTTACTATATTTGGCATATGAATACGCCACAGGGAGCTTGCCAGGCTCTCCCGTGCAGGCAGGAAGCTCTCAGTAGCTTGCCAGGTTCTCCGAGAGGGAGAACTAGGCTACAAGACATCGCATGGCCGTGAAGTGGCCATGCACTTCCAGCAAAAATTTAAAAAAATCAAAATGAAAAAGAGGGGCCTGTTTCACCAACATTACACAAGAAACATTCCTCTATGTCTTCGTGACTTGGAAACCAATTTTTTCGTATCACTGGATAATATTACTTTCACTGGATTTATCAGCTTAAATATCACTTGCACTGGACTTATCAGCTTCATGATTCATTCACTCCTGAAGGACATCCTGATTGCTTCCAAGTTGTGGCGATTCAAAGTGCAGCTGTTGTATACACATGAAGCTCTTTCGCTCTTCAGTTAAAGCTTAAGCTTTTACCTTCATTACTCGTACACCCAGGAAACTGGCTGCTGAGCCACACGGTATGTTTAATTTTGTAGGAAAGTTCCAAGGTGCTGTGCCAGTTTTCATCGCCACCAGAAGTTAATGAGAGTCTCTGTCACTCACTGCACGATCTAATCAGCATGTGGCATTTCCCTGTTTTAGGTTCCGGCCACTCTAATTGCTACGCAATAGAATCTCATTACGGTAGTTAGCCTTGCTCTGTTGGAACAACGCAGGACACCTTTACATACGCTTATTTATCGTCTATATATTCGGAGGTGACATATCTATTATGATGTCGGGCTTATTATTTAATCTCATTGTTTTCCTGTCATTGAATTTTCAGTGTTCTTTGTATATTCCAAATACGTTCTTCGTCAGACACTTGTTTCAGCCCGTGGCTTGCCTTCTCGCTTTCTTGGCATTGTCTTCCTCTGAATAGAAGATTTTAGAGCTCATGAGGTTCAACGTATCAATTATTTGCCCTATGGATAGTGCTCTAGGCGTTTTTCCCAAATACAGCAGGATACCCAACGGTATCCAAAATCTCTCCCAGATTGTCTTTTAGAACATCCCTAGCTTCGAGTTTCATACGTGGGTCTGTCTGTGCTGCGGTGGAACTAATCTTTACAAAGTAGAACTGTGGCTCCATTTTGTCCACGTGCCCTTCAGTTGCTCCCCCCCTTCCTGAAAGGAAGGGCCCCCTCTGCCCGCCCCCTTCCACGGAGCGGCTGCCGCCTGGCGAGGGAGGGTTCCGTGGCTCTGCCAGGTTGCATTAGAGTATGTCGCAGACACCGTGCTACCTTGGTCGACAGACCTCGCAGTCTGTTAGGATTTCTGCGGTGTTCTTCTCCCCCACCCCGTGCTGCTCTGGCTGTTGTGGGCTTTTGTTTGCTTTTGCCTCTCCACACAAATTTAAGAATCCCCGTGTGAACATCCACGAAATAACTTTCTGTGATGCATATTTGAATCTCGCTGAGTCTGTAGCTCCACTCGGGAAGAACCAACATCTTGATTCTGCTCTTTTGGCACCTGAAGCATGGACTGTCTCCATGTATTTAATTATTTGATTTAATTCATCAAAATCGTGTTCCTTTCTCAAGTACATCTTGATTGGATGTGAGTATGTCAATTTGAGGTTTTCTCAATGCAAGTGGTATTGTGACTGTGATTTTCAAAGTTCACTTTTCCACTGTGGAAAAAGTAAACCATCAGTTTTGCTGTTACCCACACACGGAGCCTGCGACTTTGCTATAATCCCTTGTTGGGGGGAACCTTCCCACTGTGATTTCCGATTCCCTCGTGATGGAACCATCTGCAAGCAAAGATATCTGGGGGCAAGCAGGGCCCACGTATGCGGGTCCCAGGACTGAGTCTCCAGGCCGCGTGGCGGCAGAGGACCCCGGCTGTCCCTCCCCGGGTCCCGCCCGCCCAGCATACCGGCTGCCATGCCCACAGTTTGCCTCTGGGCTCCATCTCAGCACACCAACAGCCCTGGCCCAGAGACTCCCAACTGAACCCCAAAATGTGTTAGTGCCATGCAGAGACGTCTCTGGGACCCAACCATTCACAATCTAGAAACTTACATTAGCAATCATGGCCGTGCAGGCTCTGGTGATACTCAAAATGACCAATGGAAAATAAATTATCTAGTGTCTGCCCCTGGCAGGCTTGAATGGCGGAGGGAAATTTTGAGCAAAACATAATGCCCAAAATGAGACAGAGAGTATTGGGGAAAGTGCCTGCAGTAGAGGCAGGGTGAGGACTGGGGTGTGGGTGGTGGGGAATGTGCCCTGGTGGAGGGATAGGTGTTCCGTTGTTGTATGGCTGAATCTCAAACATGAAGGCTTTGTAACTCTATCTCACGGTGAGACAATTAAAAAATAAAAGTAATGTGGAGTTTATGCCCAATTTAATCAGCCTAATCAATGGCTGAACAAATAGCAGTGCTCCTACATTATTGGCACTGTCACACTGTTGTCCTGTTGTTCATCAATTTGCTCGAGCAGGCGCCAGTAACGTCTCCACTGTGAGACTTGTTGTTACTGCTTTTCGAATATCGAATATGCCACAAGGAGCTTGCCAGGCTCTGCCGTGTGTCAGTAGCTTGCCGGGCTTTCTGAGAGGGACAGAGGAATTGAACCTGGGTCGGCCATGTGCAAGGCAAATGCCCTACCCACTGTGCTATTGCTCTAGTCCTACATTCACGATCACGAAATCCTGTTAATCACCGATTTCTCGAGCGGGCTCAGTAACCTCTCCATTCGTCCTTTCCCTGAGGTCTTAGAAGTCTCTCTCGACTCGGCCCTCCCAAGGATGTCACACTGGGGGCTCTTCAGGGTCAGGGGAATGAGATCCAGCTGGTTACTGGGTTTAGCATATGAATACACCATGGGAAGCTTGTGAGGCTGTCCCATGTGGGCAGGAAACTCTCAGAAGCTGCCAGTTTCACCCAGAGGGAGAAGTAGGCTACAAGATATCACATGGCCGAGAAGTGGCCTCGCTTCTGGGAGCTTGCTTTTAAGTCTCTGAATATTGGCCGTTGATGGGATTACACACACTTGGGTTCCTCTGCTGGTACCTTCATGCGTGAGGCCCGTCCAAACGTGTGGAGAGGGTTTAAAATAAAAAATAAAAATAAAATAAAAATTAAAATAAAAAAAAAGATATAAAATATATATAGGGGCTTCTTTCCCAATCTATGGGAACTTTCTTCTCTTTTTCCTTTATTCTCTCCTTTTCTTTCCTTCCCCCCCTTTTTCTCTTCTGTTCTTGTTACACGAGTTCAAGCTTCCATTTAGGTGTTGAAGGCGGTGCTGGTAGAGGAACCCTCGTCTTTCCCCTGGCCACGGTGGGAAGCTCTGAGTCTAGCTGTTAAGGGGATAACGGGACTGATGGGGGAGAAAATCCACCCCGTCCCGCCTCCTGGGCTGGGAACGCCGGGTGGGAGAGTGGAACAGACGCCAAGGCCCGGGGCTGCTGGAGTAGCGCCCGGCGGGGACGGCGGGGACTGAAGGCATGTGCCCCGCCCAGGGCCTGAGGGAGCCCAGGGCCCAGGCGCCAGGACACTGGCTGCCAGCTGGCTCCAACGCTGTCATTTCTACGGACATTACCAGACTTCGTTTAGGTTTTATTTATTTTCAAACATTTTTATTTTTTCAATTGAGTCACCCTAAGATACATCGTTACAAAGCTGTCCAGGATCAGCTCTCAGTCATTCAATGACCCAACACCTTCACTCAATATTTTACCATTTAATTTATTATTATAGACAGAAACTTTCACATGATGAATTGCTAGGACGGAAAAGCATAACTTTCCTTAGTTCATACATAGCCCTGGTTACTATTTTCAGGAACAGTCATGAAATTGCATTTCTTTGCTCTTGATTTTAAGAAATTAAAATTTCCAAGAAGAAAATGGAAGGATTCATCAGGGGAGCTCAGCGATTCCTTGTCTCCTTAGAAGTCACGGCTTCCTTTTCTTCTTTCTCTCTTTTTCTTTCTTTCTTCCCTTCCCTTCTTTTTCCCTCAGAAATAAACACCTCAAAATGTGTTGTGGTTTCCATTTGTTTTTATTGTAGTAAATATTTTATTACTTAAAAAGGGAAGCAGTGTTTGTTCTTAATTGTTTTTGATTAAATATGCTAATTACATTTTGGAATACGAATGACACATGGTACTAAATGTTTTAATAATGCAGTGAAATAAGCTGGCAAATATAACAGCAAATTAACCTGAAATGGCTACATAGCTTCCCTCATTTTAAATTGTAATAATACAAAATAGTGGGAAAAGAATCAAAACTGTGGCATCTAATGGGGAAGAGAAAAAAACTTTATTAAACAAATTTGGCATTCGAATATGAAATATTTCACGGGAAGCTGCTTTTCTACAGACATGATCCAATGAACAGTTGACGGCAGGTCTCTGATCTGTCAAGCCCGTCCCCTACGGGTCTAAACAAAGGCGGGTCCTGGGGGCTGGGGGAGGGGACCTGTCCGGGGTCACCAGCCCCAGGGAGTCAGGCGGGGCCTGGGGAACGTCACTCTCCCTCAGCCTCCACCCTCCGCCTCTGAGTCACGAGCCATTTCCCCTCACGGTAATCCACGCCGTGCCACGTGGCAAGAAAGAAAAAAGGAAAAGGAAAAGTTCGTTCCGATTTCCCACGGATTTCCCAGGCACCATTCGTGGTTTCCAGGGGAGGTGCCCCGTGGCTCAGCCTCCCGTCCCTGTGGTGTCCGGGTGACGGCCACCAGCCCACGCCGCCTGCGCCCCACACATGTCCGTGCCCAGGCACAGGCGCAGGCTGCCCAGAAAGGGGCGCGCAGGAGCCTGGAGCAAGGCCTCAGGGGGCTGAGAGCAGAGTTCTGGGCCCAGGCCACTGTGTCCCCAGGGCCCGGGCACTCGCGTGCTGGCCGGCACGCATGGGGGCCCAACTCCCATGAGTCCAGGCCAGGAGACCGTTCCAGGGTCCTGCAGGGCACAGCACCCTGGTCCCACGGCAAAGAAGACCACGGCAGGACGGGGCCGACTGCATCTCCGCCTTGCCAGCGGCCCAGAGCCCCACCACACACACCAGAGCAACCGCCCAGCTGCACGACTGACCCAGGGACCAGAGAGACCCTGCCACTGGCCACCCCAGCTCCAACCCTGAAGGCCGGCAACACCTCCAAAGCTCTCAAGCCCAGAGGACGGCCCGGGAGGAACAGGGAAGCTCAAAGCAGAAGCCAGACTAGCTCAGTGGGGGCAAAGAGCTCACACCTAGCAGCTCGGGGACTCCTCGGGCCACGGCTGGGCTGCTCCACTACAAGGTGTTTGTCGTGCTAAGCAATAAAGAGTAAGTTATTTTATTCGTGCTGAGGCAGCCGGCTTGGGGGCTGGGTGGGAGACTGGGGGCATTGGTGCCGGGATGGACACGGGGGTGACAGGACGGGGGTCGGACTATCGAACGCCTGAAGCAACCGTATCGTGAGCACCTTTGGAGATCCCAGTGTTTGAATAAAGCCTCGCACAAGAAAATGAGATTGACGACCGGACTCCGTCGAAAGTCTCCACCCCGCTGTGAAAGACCCCGCCACCTGCCCCGGCTGCTGCCAACAGTCCGTGTCCTTAGCCAGGGGCCGGCCACACCCGCCCGAGCCGTGAGCCCAGAGGGTCTGCGCAGGCTGCCGGGGCCAGGCGAAGGCACGACCCCTCGCCGGGTCACGCGGCCGCGTCACGGGGGAGATGCAGACCCTGGGGCCCGGGCCCGGCCAGGGGACCAGGTTCTGCTGCTCCGAAATGCAGGTGAAGGTCCAGCTTCGGGCCCTGGGAGCTGAGGCACAGCAGCCGCGGCCCTGGCTCGCACCCCGGCCCGGCTCAGCACTGCCAGGGGCCCGTCCTGGACACGGAGTCAGAAACAGCCCTGGGACACCTGCCGGACGTGGGCCCCGAGCCCCCCAAGTAGGAAAAGAAGCAATTTTGGTTTCAAGTTTGGCTTCACAGTGACGTCAGTGTTCAGCACTGCAGCACTGTCGTCCCATTGTTCATCGATGTGCTCGAGCGGGCACCAGTCACGTCTCCATGGTGAGACTTGTTGTGACTGGTTTTGGCATATCGAATACGACACAGGGAGCTTGCCAGGCTCTGCCGTGCGGGCGGGATACTCTCGGTAGCTTGCCAGGCTCTCTGAGAGGGGCGGAGGAATCGAACCCAGGTCAGCTGTGTGCAGGGCAAACGCCCTCCCCGCTGTGCTATCGCTCCAGTCCCGGCGTCCAGCACAGATCTGGAAAATCACCAACCCGAGCAGGTAAATCACGCTCTCGGCCCTGGAAGGCCATTGCTGAGGGGAAGGTCACAGCCAGGCTGGCCCCAGGCTTGCAGACTGTCAGTCCCGGAGCGGACATGCCTTTCAGCGGCCGCCCGAGAGCCTGTGAGGCCATGGAGGGCCCGGGGCAGCTCTTCTGTCACACTCGGGTGCCAGCCCGTGGACAGCCCGAGCGTGTTCCAGCCCTGGGCAGCCCCGAGTTCCCCGGGAGGAGCTGCTCAGTGCAGCCAAAGCCCAGACTTGCCCAGAGTTCCACCTGCCAGCGGGGAAAGCTTTATGGGGAGGAAAAGGCGGCGGCGGCACCTCTCCAGCCGAGGACCGAGTGGGGGACGGGTGGATCTTTCTAGAGACTGAGCTTGCAGGGAGGAAGGGGACACTTGCCTCGCGCCCACCAGCGCCTCTAGCCGGGCCTTGATGGTGCGAGGAATGTCGGTTCCTCTTTTCCCAGAAACACCCGTCAGCCACATTCTCCCGCCGGAGGTGCTGGCCGAGCCCCACGGCAGAGACGGCAGCACGCGGCACGGCCAGGCTGAGGGGCTGGTCTCACCCGTGCTGGGGTCGCAAGTCACTGGCCAGCTCGTCCCGGTGGGTCCCTCCGCAGCCACGAAAGGCCCGCAGTGATTTCACGGACAAAGCGAGCTCCTTGGCGTCCGCAGCAGGACGTGAGCCCAGAGGAGGCGCCGGAGACCCACCCTGCCTGCAGCCCAGCCTCAGCCAACTGCACGGCCAGGCCTGCCGGAGGCTGCTGGAGCCGGCGCTGGCCGGTGGAGGCGTCTCGCTGGCCGGCGCGGGCTGCACTGCGGCTGAGAGGAAGACTCTGCCGACAGCGATACATTGCCCTGGGACTGGGACCTGTGCCCGGGCCGCCCAAGGCCCGGGGGGCCCAAACAGGTGTACCCTGTGCCCGACGCCCCCGGGCCCTGGTGCCCTGTCCCGGCCGCCCCCTCCCGTCCAGCTCTCAGGAGGATTCTCCTGCCCCACATCAACAGGGACCTTCTCCGAGCCTGCTGTCACCTACCGGTATCTCCACTCTGAGCGCTGGCGCTGCGGCTGTAGGGAAGGTGACGGATTTGACCTGGGGCCAGTCTGTGCAGGCCTGTCCCCACTCTGATGTCCCGAGCACCAAGTGACAGCTGCCAGGCCAGGATTCTGGGCCAGATGCAGCCATCTCCTCCCTCCCTTCCTTCCTTCCTTCCTTCCTTCCTTCCTTCCTTCCTTCCTTCCTTCCTTCCTTCCTTCCTTCCTTCCTTCCTTCCTTCCTTCCTTCCTTCTTTCCTTCCTTCCTTCCTTCCTTCCTTCCTTCCTTCCTTCCTTCCTCCCCTCCTTCCTTCCCTCGTTCCTTCCTTCCTTCCTCCCTTCCTTCCTTCCTTCCTTCCTTCCTTCCTTCCTTCCTCCCCTCCTTCCTTCCCTCATTCCTTCCCTCCTTCCTTCCTTCCTTCCTTTCTTCCCTACTTCCTTCCCTCCTTCCTTCCCTCCTTCCTTCCTTCCTTCCTTCCTTCCTTCCTTCCTTCCTTCCTTCCTTCCTTCCTTCCTTCCTTCCTTCCTTCCTTCCTTCCTTCCTGTCAAAGCTGCTTTGCCCCATCAATGTAGCCCACAAGAAAGGCTCTCTGATCAGTGCCCAGGTCGGTCTGGGCTAGCCTGGGCACGGCTGCCCCGGCTACTGGAGGGATCTGCCAGGCTCCACGCACTGGGCGCGCTGGAAGCATCCGTGCCCCTGTGCTCGCCGCAGGCTCTGTCCTAAAAGGGCCTTTTCCTGGCCGCCTCTGGGCCTTGGTTACGTGCCAGCAGCTTCCCTGCTCGGCGGTCCCGTCTCTCAGTGACCGGCCTTCGTGTCCTCGGCAGGTCCTGCCCGGGGCCGTGGAAGGGCCAGCGAGGCTGCAGGGCCCCTGGCCCGCCTGCGTGCCGACAAACCAGGTTCTAACCCCGCCGGGTTGTCAGGATGGGGGCAAGGGGCACCCTGGGGCGAGGGGCACCCTGGGGCGCGGGGCACCCTGGGGCGAGGGGCACCCTGGGGCGAGGGGCACCCCGGGGCGCCTGCCCAGCGGCAGCCGGAAGTCAGCCTCAGGGCGTCCCCTGCGCTGTCCCAGGCTCGGTCCCTGAGGCCCCTGAGTGCAGAGTCGTCCCCGGGCGCGAGCCTGTGGAGGGCAGGGGCTGCGGACGGGCAGAGCGACCGTCCATCTGCCTCAACCCTGACCTCTGCCCGCCCCAAGACCGGCAGGGGCAGATGCGGCCCCGCTTTGAGCCACAGCCTCGCGTCCCTCAGCGTGTCCTTGGCCTTGACCCTCAGGCCGATGCAGAGGGAAGAAGAGCCGGAGGCCGCCAGCCAGGCTCAGAACTCACAGCAGGACACACGGGGCCCAAACGCCAGGCGCGCCTCGTCCGGGCGCCGGCCCCTCTGTTCCTGCACCACAGGCGCCTCTGCCTCTGTCTACACTGTGGGCACCTGTGCCTCTGTCTACACTGTGGGCGCCTCTGCCTCCATCTACACTGTGGGCGCTCTGCCTCTGTCTACACTGTGGGCACCTGTGCCTCCGTCTACACTGTGGGCGCTCTGCCTCTGTCTACACTGTGGGCGCCTGTGCCTCCGTCTACACTGTGGGCGCATCTGCCTCTGTCTACACTGTGGGCGCCTCTGCCTCCGTCTACACTGTGGGGCTCTGCCTCTGTCTACACTGTGGGCACCTCTGCCTCTGTCTACACTGTGGGCGCCTGTGCCTCCGTCTACACTGTGGGGCTCTGCCTCTGTCTACACTGTGGGCGCCTGTGCCTCCGTCTACACTATGGGCACTTTGCCTCTGTCTACACTGTGGGCGCCTGTGCTTCCGTCTACACTGTGGGCACCTGTGCCTCCGTCTACACTGTGGGCACTCTGCCTCCGTCTACACCACACACACTTCTGACTCTGTCTATACCCTGGACGCCTGAGCCTCCATCTGTGCCGCCATGTCCCCAGATGGCTCTGGATTGAAAGGACTGGGGCTGGGTGGCAGGCACTGCCCGGGGAGACAGCGCTAACGCCAGGACAGAGCAGGGAGGGCCTCAGGTAGGGCACAGAGACGCCCTCCAGCAGGCGCCTAGGACAGACAGAAGCAGAGTGTGAATCCCTGAGCCTGCCTGCCAGAATCCAAACACACACACGAGGCCCTTTGTGCACGCGGGGGTTGCCCTCAGACGTACCCTTTGACCCTGACAGCTCGGAAAATGGAAAAGAAAAAGAAATAGAAGCATTAGAAATACTCACCATTTTTAGAAACAGCACAGGCGAAGTGACATCTGCACCTTTGTCCACGGCAACCCTGTTCACAACAGCCGGAATCCGGAAACAACCAGAGTGCCCGAGAACAGACAGCTGGTTAAAGAAACTCTGGTGCATCCACACAGTGGAATACTACGCAGCTGTTAGGAGAGATGAAGTCATGGAATTTGCTTATAAGGGGATGGTCATAGAGTGTCATGCTAAGTGAAATGAGTCAGAAAGAGAGGGACAGACATAGAATGACTGCACTCATTTGTGGAGTATAAAATATCATAATACGAGACTAACACCCAAGGACAGTAGAGACAAGGGCCAGGAAGATTGCTCCATAGCTGGAAGCCTGCCTCATGAGCGGGGGGAGAAGGCGGCTGGGATGGAGAAGGGGTCACTGAGTCAGTGATGGTTGGAGGGATGCTCGGGATGGGATATGTGTGCTGAGAGTAGATAAAGGACCAAACGTGACGGCCTCTCAGTGTCTGTGTTGCAAACCATCATGCCCCGAAGTAAAGAGAGAATAAAAAGAAAACTGGCTGCCATAGAGGCAGGGAGAGGGAGGGGTGGGGCGGGGGCGGGGGGCGGTTACTGGGAACATTGGTGGTGGGAACGTGCACTGGTGGAGGGGTGGGTGTTCAATCATCGTATGACTAAAACTCAAACATGAAAGCTTGTAACTGTAGCTCACGGTAATTCAATAAAAAAAGAAAAACAGAAAGAAAAGGGAAAGAAGTGTTGGAGATACCAGTATTAGAATTCCCACCATTCCCCACCTAGCCAGCCCGAGAATCATCACCCAAAACTCGTATTTCTGTTCCAAATCTCTCCCTGTTAACTTGCACTGCGCCTGTTGTGTTGATCTTCTTTCGCCAGACCTTCAGCGGAGGCAAATCTCTGAGCAAAAACGTTGCTCCAGACCCCGTTGGCCCCAAGGAAACCCTTCGCTCGGGGGTGAGCGCGGAAGGGAAACTCCAAGTGTCCTGAGGCAGAGAGCCGGGTTCTCGCGGTCCCCTTCCCTTCTTCCCAGCCGCCCTGCCTTCCCTCCTCTTCCTCGGGACCGCTGCCTGAGGTCAGGCTTGTCTCAGGGGCCACGGGAGCAGGACCAGCCCGAGGAGCAGCCTGCCCCGCCCAGGGGGCTGTTTCCCTCCGAGCTGTGACTCGGCTCTTAAAGGTGGGGACGGAGCGGGGAGGACGGCCACCTCCGTCCTCCTCCTCACGCCCAGCCGGGAGGCGTGTTCTGGTCACCCTCAGACGCCCCCGGGTGTCTGCCCTGCAGAAATGCCACCTGAGTCTGTTCACGGACACGTCCCAGGACATGACAGAGGCCAGGCCGGAGGGACCAACCCCCCAGTCAGCTCCTTTCAGGGCCCTCCACGCTGGCGGGACCCCCAGAGCGCCGGGGGCAGCCCCTTCGGGGGGCGACAGGGCTTCACCGGCCTGGCCTGCCTGCACGGCCGTCGAGATGCTGCTGAAGCAAACAGCGGAGAGAAACCTCGTCTGAGTGCTGGAATGTGTGATGTATGCGTGCATGTCCACACGTGTGCGTACATGTGCACATAGGCAGGCATGCGTGTGGATTCACAGAAGATCTCTATGACGTCTGCAGAGCTTCCTGTTCCTCGGCCCATGGCCCTGTCTGTCCCCTGACGTGTGCTGGGGGCAGGGAGGGGCTTGTCGGGGGAGAGAGACGCATTTTCTAACGTTACATCTGTTGCCCACTTCTTTACCGGAAATGCAGGTTGCTCCCATTCAGTGCTCTCCCTACCGGTCTCTGCTACCAGGAGCGACCAGCTTTGCCCAACAGGCTGGTCTCAGGGCACCTCTGGTCACCGTGGCAACTGGGCTGGGCCTGCCGCAGTGGCCTCAGCACGCCCTGCCAGCGCTCCTATTGGGTGGTTTAATCTTCTTTTGCCAAACATGTACGAGAGACATTAAATGCATGTATATATTGTTTTTAATAATGTGAGATCGCACACAAATACCACATTAGAAACAATGCTTATTGCTATAGAAATTATATTAGAATCATCCCTGTATTATACATGTGTCTATTTTCATTTACTATTCTAAAGGAACATATCCACTAATTTCTTATTGTGCATACTCATAGAATTAATAATTTATAGGACTGGCTAAACCGTTATAACATATAAGGCGTATAGCGTGCACTGGGTTCGTCTACCTGCAGTCTCCTTACAATAACGCTTCCACACCGGCCGAGTCTTGCCTTTCGAGACGCGTCGTAGGAAGCCCCGTTCCTTCACTGAGCCCCTCTCTGGAGTCAGCTGATCTCCCTGCTTACGGAGGGCTCCCGTGGGTCAGAGAGAGAGTGCGGGGTTAAGGCGCTTGCCTGACAGCCGACACTCAGGTCTGATCCCCCGCATCACAGCTGGTCCCCGAGCACTGCCAGAAGTGATCCCTGAGCACAAAGCCAGGATTAAGCCCTGGGCGCTGCGGGGGCTGTCACCTCCGACCATAAAAAAACCTCTTAGTTCCTAAAGTACTTGCAATCCTCCAGACTGATTTGGTGAAGGGGTTCCGGTTTGGGGTATCACCGTGTACACTATGGAAATACACCAGCCGAATTTCATTTCAGAACTCCAGTCAGCTGAAGTGGCTCCGTTTATTACGTCGTAGACCTTTTCCCTCACAATGAAAATACAGTCTGATACTGAGCGGCAGCACTCGGGAGTCTGGTCTTACCCACTTACTGCCTTACTGGCACCGGCAGTGCTCACTAAAGGCTCTCCTAAGTGCCTCAAACGTTAGCCTCGCCGCGGTCTAAACCTCAGAAGCACCTTTTTATTTTATTTTTTTCTTTTTTTTGGGGGGTCACACCCGGCGATGCACAGGGGTTACTCCTGGCTCTGCACTCAGGAATTACTCCTGGCGGTGCTCAGGGGACCATATGGGATGCTGAGATTTGAACCCGGGTCGGCCGCGTGCAAGGCAAACGCCCTCCCCACTGTGCTATCACTCCAGCCCCCCTCAGAAGCACCTTTTTAATGGCATTTATAGCAATCCCACTTCTCCTGCCTGTTCTTTTTTTTTTCTTTTTTTTTGGGGGGGGTTTGGTTTTTGGGTCACACCCGGCGATGCACAGGGATTACTCCTGGCTCTGCACTCAGGAATTACTCCTGGCGGTGCTCAGGGGACCATACGGGATGCTGGGATTTGAACCCGGGTCGGCCACGTGCAAGGCAAACGCCCTCCCCGCTGTGCTATTGCTCCAGCCCCATCCCGCCTGTTCTCAAGCCCACCCAATGCCCTGCACCCGACCCCTCACAGGCTGGTGTCTGCGGGACTAGTCTCTCCCCTCCAGGTTTCTCCTCACTACTAGCTGCTAGTTTGCAGTTTACCCCTTTCAGCATTTCGGGAGTGTGACATAGTTGACACATCTGTAAACATGAATCACCCTCCTGGCCCATGACTCCATTTCCCACTCGTTTCCGTTCACAGGCAGCCATGGAGCCACCATGCCTCGGGACCGGGCTCCGCCCTCCGCCAAGCCCTCGGGGCCGCATGGGCTTCCGTGGAACCATCCTGGTGCAGCCAGAGCTGTTCCGCGGGACCGTCTCACCTCGAATCCGCTCCTCAAAGGCCGCGTGGCACGATGCGCGTTCCTCATGTCTCGGCCACGCCGGGGGCAGTGCTCATGAACTCGGGAGCCCTCTGTGCCCGCGCAAGCTCGCCGCAGCCTGTCAGGCGTGATTACTGTGACACCAGCTGATTTGCTGGAGCTTGCGACTCAGTGGTACTGCCTGGTTTGCAGGCGGCCCCGTTCATGAGTTTCCTGTGTTCCTCTTTGTGTGGCCGCCGGCCCGGCCCCGGGCCCGGGCTACAAGAGCGCAGACGTGACAGCGACCAGCAGGGACTCCGTCCAGGGTGAGGGCAGCGGCAGGGCCCGGCTCTGCGGGAAGGCTGCGAGGACCTTCCCGGCTCAGCCACACCTGCGGGCCTGGTGCCAGCGTAACTCCCGTCCCGGCGCCCTTTCACCGGCGCCCTGACGGGCCTCGTGCCAGCGTAACTCCCGTCCCGGCACTCCGTTCACCGGCGCCCTGATGCCCTCCGCCTCCCTCTGCTTCCCAAGCCGAGTCCCACAGTGTCCCGGACACTGGTTCACTTACTCTTGAGTCAACTTGATTGTTTCTGCAGACCCCAGTTCTCACAAAAAGGGTGTGTGTGTGTGTGTGTGTTTGTGCATGTGTGTGTGTATGTGTGTGCGCGTGCGTGTGTTTGTGTGTGCACGCGCGTGCGTGTGTTTGTGTGCGTGCGTGCATGTGTGTGCATGTGTGTGTTTGTGTACATGCGTGTGTGCATGTGTGTGCGCGTGTGTGCATGTGTGTGCATGTGTGTGTGCATGTGCGTGTGCGTGTGTTTGTGTGTGTGCATGTGTGTGTGTGTGCGTGTGTGTGTGTGTGTGTGTGTGTGCTGGAGAGATGGAACAGCGAGCCGGGTCCCTGCCTTGCTCACGGCCCACCGGGGTCGACCCCTGGCCCCCCATACGGCCCCCTAAGCACCCCAGGAGGGATTCCTGAGTGCAGAGCCAGGAGGAAGCTCTGAGACAGCCCAGGGTGGCCCCCAAACAACACACAGAAAAACGGGGCCCACCTTTGTCTGCAGAGATAGTCGGTGGGTAGGGTGCACGTCACCCACCAGCCTTGACCCCCAGCACCACAAGGGCCCCCAAACACTTCAGGACCGAGCCCTGAGCACTGCGGGTGTGACTCACCCTGGCACCACACCCCTCAGTAAGAGGCCTGAAGCCCCGTGGTCGAGCACTGGAGATCAGAGTCTCCCTGGGGGCACTGGGCCCCAAAACAGGAAGCGCTTTGGGGGTCCTCCGGTTTCCCTCGCCGCCATCCTGGAGATCGTCTTCCCTGTTTCCTCTGAAGTGCTCACTTCAGCTTTAGCATTCGATCTATTACCCCCCCTCCCAAATTAATTTTGTGAATCACGGAAGACAGTGCTCGGGGTTATTTTTATCCGGAACATTTGTTGAAAAGCTTCCTCCTTTTCCCCACCGGGCCGCAAGAGGGACGACGTTATAAATCAGGTGACAAATTGATGCATTTGTCTCTCCCTGTGCAAATGCCGCACGGTGGTAATTACTGCAGGTTTACAGGAGGTCTTGGTGCCTGAGACTGTCACCCTACAGGCTGCCTTCATGCTGCCCTGGTGAGCCCAGGGCCTTTGCTCTTCTCTAAAAAATTTATATAAATGTTCACTCACCAATATGCGGTTTCTATGACATTCTTGTCAATATAAACTTTTCTATAAATGTCCATGGACGTGATAAAAACTGTTGGCATTTTGATTAAATTTTATTGAAATTGAAGACCATTTGAGGGAAAATTAGCTTAATAAAATATAAAGTCCTTTAGTCCATGAACATAGCTTGTCTTCATTTATCTGGCTCTTTGTTCTGTCAAAGGTTGCATTGGGGTCAGACTTGTGTAGCTTTCAAAATTTATTCTTTTTGGGGGGGGTTCTAATACTATTTAATACTTTAAAAATATATTTCACTTTTTGTTGCTAATATATAGATCTGATTAATTTTGTATTTCAACTTACATCTAGCAATATTACAAAATTCACTTGTTATTGCTAATATTTATTGGAAGATTCTGTTGACTCGTATATACTCATGTTAAAATTTTTTTTAATATTTTATAGCTTTGTTTTATTGCCTTATTGAACAAAATATTTAGAACAATATTATGTTAAAGTGATGATTTTGTATGCTCCTGTGTGTCCTTGGCCTCTGGGCAAACATTTGGTATTTTATCAGTAAGTATCTAGCCATACACTCTTTTTGGCTTTTAACCAGATTTGGTTAAAGGTGTTTTCTTCTATTCTTAATCTGTCAGAGTATTTTCAGGAAGAGGTATTTAATATTCAGATAATCATAATTTTTTCTCTTTTGTTTTGCTGATTTAGAAAATCTCATGAACTATTGATGGCTAAATGATTTTATTTTGTGGGGAGGGAAATATCACTTGGCTGATAAATATCCACTTTATATATTACTGTTTGGTGTCCTAATACTTGTTTAGAATTTTTGTGTATTTGTCCATGTCTGATATCTTTTGTAACTTTCTTTTCATAATTCTCCTTTGGAGTTTGGTATGAGGCTTAAATTGACCTCATCTAGAAGATTCTCTTTCAAATACAACCAGTTTCTTTCTTACTGGCATAATGCAAATGTAAATCCATCTGGACTAAGTTCTCTGTGTGGAATATGTTGTCATGGTTAATATACTTTATTGGATGCAACCCTATTAAGATTTTCAATTTTTTCATGTGCATAAATTTCCCTAAGATGTGTTTTCTGAAGAATTTGTAGCAGTAAGCTCCCAATCACTTAATATTCTTGTTATTTCCTAGTATCTGTCCTCTCTTAATTCCTAATATTCTAATTTATGACTTTTATGACTCTTAGTTTCTTTCGTTAAACTCTTCCTAGATAATCATCAGCTTTATTATTCTTTTCAAAGATCCAGCATTGAGTTTGATTAGTTTCTCTATTGTATTTTGGTTTTATGTTTGATTGATTTCTACTTTCATTGTCATTGTTTAGTTCATCTACTTCACTTGGAACTTATTTGCTGTCTTAGCTAACTTTTTGAATGGAAGCTTAGGATATTAACTTCACCATCAAATTAATATATAGCTGTAGATAAATATCCTATCCATTTGCATAAATATGCATATGTGCATAAGTACTTATTTATCCTTATTTCTATTTGAATTTCTTCTTAGAATCATAGTTTATAATTTTGACTCTAAATCTCCCCAAATTGGAGATTTTCTGCTTTCCTTTTTGAATCTGAAGACAGTTTCCCAGAGGTCATAGAAAAGACACTGTAAGAATTTCAGGTTTCGAGACTTTTCTAAGGCGTTCCTGATTGTTGTCTTTTCCCTGAGGAGAGCCAGGGAGAGGGACACGGGGTTCTAGAGCCAGGCGAGGGGAGGATAGGCTTCTAGGAGGCACCGGGTTCTAGAGCCAGGCGAAGGGAGGGATAGGCTTCTAGGAGGCACCGGGTTCTAGAGCCAGGCGAGGGGAGGGATAGGCTTCTAGGAGGCACCGGGTTCTAGAGCCAGGCGAGGGGAGGGATAGGCTTCTAGGAGGCACCGGGTTCTAGAGCCAGGCGAGGGGAGGGATAGGCTTCTAGGAGGCACCGGGTTCTAGAGCCAGGCGAGGGGAGGGATAGGCTTCTAGGAGGCACCGGGTTCTAGAGCCAGGTGAAGGGAGGGATAGGCTTCTAGGAGCCACTGGTTCTAGAGCCAGGCGAGGGGAGGGATAGGCTTCTAAGAGCCACCGGTTCTAGAGCCAGGGTCGGGCAGACACGGGGTTCTAGAACGTGCTCAGCCCTGCAGTTGGGTGTCCCCTGCAAGTCCCGGCGTGGTGGTCTCGCACCTCCTGCTGAGTAAGGGTTGCACGAGCGGACCCCGGCATCACTCCGTCCTTCCTTTCCTGCTAAAAACCCGGGGTCTACTTTGAGGCTCCTGAGGTAGATTTGCGCCGGGAAGGCTCGTATTCCCCTGCTGAGCGCTTTGGTCGGGAGGAAGCACCTTCCCCCGATACCGTGCTTCCCCCGGCCTCGCCAGCAGCCCAGCAGCCAGGAGCGCCCCGGCCAGGCCCCCCGCAGGTCCTCATCCACTCCCAGTGCGTCTGCGTCTCTCTGCTTCAAGCACCGGTGTGGGAAGGAGGCAGGAGCCAGCCTCGGGCAGATGCTCGGTCCAGGGGGTCGCCAGGAAGCCCCCGGAGGGGGCCCAGGACGTGAGGGCTGGGCAGGATGGGCGGGTGTCTGGTCTGAAGGGTCCCGGGTCACTGAGTGGGGTCTCGGGAGCACGCGGAAGCAGGTGTCAGAGGGAGAACAGGCCAAGCAGGGGACTGTGGTGAGGATGGGACCCAGGGAGCACTGACGGGGTGAGAAGGGCGTGGTCTCAGGGAGCACCAACAGTCAGGAAGGAGGCACAAGAGTCTCAGGGAGCACTGATGGGGAGGAGGGTGCGGGTCTCAGGGAGCACTGACGGGGGAGGAGGGTGCGGGTCTCAGGGAGCACTGATGGGGAGGAGGTTGCAGGTCTCAGGGAGCATTGATGGGGAGGAGGGTGCAGGTCTCAGGGAGCACTGATGGGGGAGGAAGGTGTGGGTCTCAGGGAGCACTGACGGGGAGGAGGGTGCGGGTCTCAGGGAGCACTGACAGGGGAGGAGGGGGGTGGGTCTCAGGGAGCACTGATGGGGAGGAGGGTGTGGGTCTCAGGGAGCACTGAAGGGGAGGAGGGGGTGGGTCTCAGGGAGCACTGATGGGGAGGAGGGTGTGGGTCTCAGGGAGCACTGACGGGGAGGAGGGTGTGGGTCTCAGGGAGCACTGATGGGGGAGGAGGGTGTGGGTCTCAGGGAGCACTGACGGGGAGGAGGGTGTGGGTCTCAGGGAGCACTGCCTTGCACGGCCATTTTCCTCGAGTCTGACTCTGTGTGCCTCGTGTCGCCTGTCTGTCGGCCGCGCGCTCTTGTGCTGGCGTCCCGGGCCGGCAGCTCCTGTCCGTCCCGTCCTGCCTGCGCCCAGCCAAGCTCCTCCCTGGCCTTCGGGGCGCAGGAATGAACAAGCCGGGCGGATTCCTCCGGGCCCCGGCCGCTCTGCGCCGGCCCAGGGTTCTCTGACTCTCCCCCGCTCACGGGGCAGGAGGCGGTGCCCCCCCGCCCGTGAGTGCAGGTGCCGTCTGGGGAGGGCCAGGGAGCCGGGAAGCCGTCCCGGCCGCATCCACGCGTAATTTCTAACTGAATTGACCCTCCTGCAACGCGCGGGCGGCTCAGTAAGTGGCTTGAGAATAGGGACGTGGCCTCCCGTGACTTCACTGACCGAGGCCCACAGCGGCCAGGGCTGCCGGCACCCGACCTGCTCTGGGTGGGCGGCCGTGGGCGCTCTCGAGCCTCCCATCACGGTGCAGGTTTGGGGTCACCCCTGACTGCTCGGGGCTGCCCCTGGCAATGCCCAGAGACTGGGCAGGCAGGGGTGGAACCAGCGCCTCCGGGCAGGCACAGCCCGCGCCCAGCCTGGGCAGGACCGGGAGGCCTGGGCACAGAGAAGGGTCCCGGGGAGGGTCACTCGCTGTGCCACCACCCTCGGGGCGGGCAGCCGCCAGCACATCTGCTCTGGACTCACGAGCAGGGCTGAGGACTGGGCCCGCCTGCCGCCCCTGCGGGTCCTGGGCTTGGCGCCCCCCGGACCCTCTCCTCCACAGGCCCGGCACCTCCTCCCCCTCCCCCTCCTCCTCCTCCCCCTCCTCCTCCTCCTCCTCCTCCTCTTTCTCCTCCTCCTCCTCCTCTTTCTCCTCCTCCTCCTCCTCCCACTCCTCCTCCTCCTCCTCCTTCTCCTCCTCCTCCTCCCCCTCCTCCCCCTCCTCCTCTTCTTCCTCCTCCTCCTCCTCCTCCTCCTCTTCCCCCTCCTCCTCCTCTCGGGCCTCGTCATGGATCTGGCGGCCTCCAGGGTGACCCCCGGGAGCTTCACCCTCAGAAGGCACAATCCAGGGGCCCCTGCAAAAGCCCCTGGTCCCAAGGAGGCCGAGTCCCGGGCGAGGGGGCTGGGGTGTGGCCCGCAGGCTGGGGAGCCTCCCTGGGGCAGTGAGTCATGGACCCGGAGACATGGGAGCGTCGCCTGGAGCACCAAAAAATGAGGCGAGCTCGTGGCGAGGCCCTGGCCCCAGGGAGCAGCTGCAGGGCGGGCGGGCCCAGGAGGAGAGTGACCACCGGGTCCCCAGCCAAGGTGCTCCCCTACAGCCCGGCCTCACGGGGGAGCCCCTGGCCCCTGCGGGTGCTCCTACCCACCCCGCCTGTCCTGCTGGAGGCGATCTCAGCCCAGCGTGGCGTGCCCTGCCTCAGTTTCCCACTGGCCTCGGTGCGGTTCGGAAGCCCGAGGTCCGGGCCGAGGGAGGAAGCTGAGGGTCAGGCGCCCCCCGGCGCCTGTTGACTTCACCTTATGGCTCCGAGCCCAGATCGGTCTTAATCGCGCTCCTAAAATACAGAAAATATCTTTATACAAATTAAGTGATAATAAGAATTGGCAGAGGTTTTTTTTTTCTCCCGTAAATTAATCTTAAAATAAGCTGATTATATAAATCTTTAATCAAGCGAGTACTAATCCAGAACACAAACACCCCTGTGAGGAGAGACCCTCAAACAAGCATCTCTTGGTAGAAGAATATTGGGGGGCGCTGGCTGGGGGCAGGTCAGGCGCAGGCCGGCCGGGGAGCTCGCCACGCGAGAGGCATCTGGACTCGCCTTCGGCAGAGGGACTCTGGGTACAATAAATCAGAGTGCCTGGGGACACGGCGGTAATGAAGACCGAAGCTCAAAGTCCTCCCCACCCCGCCCCGGGAGCACTCTGGAGAGAGCACCAGCATGCCTCCTCCTCCTCACGGGGCAGCCTCCGAGCAGCTGGTCCAACGTGCCTCCCCCCTCTGAACTGAGCAGATTGGCCCGGTAGCCCTGGCCAGGGGGAGCTCGACGGGCACATGCAGGGCCAGGGCCCACGTGTGTCCCCTCTGGAAGCCCCCCTCGCCGTTCCCGGCACACAGTTAGCGCCACCCATGCGGAGCCGTGAGCGAGGTGCGGCCTCTCGCCTGGCTCCTCAGACGCCCGCCCGGGCTCGTCTCTCATTCCCAGCCCCAGGCACCACCAGGCTCTGGGCTCTGGGCCTGTGGCAGCTTTGTCTGTGCCCTGCGGTGCCCACCCTGCCTTGACGGTCATCGGGGTCCCAGGGGCTCCCCTTCGACTCACCCAGGCTGGCTGCGCGGGCCAGAGCCCCGGCTGCGAAGGGTCCTGAGATTCGGGGGTACGAGGGTCGTCCCGGTGGTGCTGGGGCCGCCCGCGCCATACCTGGCAGGCTGTCCCCGATTTTGACCGGAGCAGGGGACGTGGGAACAGGAGCCGGGCTGTGCGCTTGGTCGACTCGCACCCTGGCGTCTGCTCTCTCTGGCGTGTGCGGTGTGTGGGTCCCTGCGGTTCACACAGACCCTCCCCTATAAGCGCACGTCTGTGGCTCTTTGACTCCCCCCTGCCGCCGCCTCTACGGACTCTCCGGACTGCTTCTGAGTTGCTGCACTTAGAGAGACGCCTGGTTCTGCCGTGCATGGTACCACCACGAATATTCACACGACCGGCTCCCGGCATGCAGACACGAAAGGTATCAGAGTGTGAAGTGCTGTGATTAAGAACTCGGAGTTCACCCAAGGACAGTAGAGACAAGGGCCAGGAATATGGCCCCAAGGTGGAAGCCTGACTCATGAGCTGGGGAGAAGGCAGCTGGGGTGGAGAAGGGGTCACTAAGACAACGATGGTTGGAGGGATCACTCGGATGGAGACGTGTTCTGAAAGTAGATAAAGGACCAGACATGACGGCCTCTCGGTATCTGTATTGCAAACCATCATGCCCACAAGTAGAGGGAGAGTGTGGGGGAAATTGTCTGCCATGGAGGCAGAGGGAGGTTGGAAAGGGGGGTATACCAGGGACATTGGTGGTGGGGAATGTGCACTGGTGGAGGGATGGGTGTTCAATCATTGTATGATTCACTATTCGATCATTGTATGATTCTATCACTATCACTATCACTATCACCCCGTTGATCATCGATTTGCTCGAGTGGTCTCAGTAGCGTCTCCATTTGTCCTAGCCCTGAGATGTTAGCAGCCTCTCTTTACTCGTCCTCCCCAAAGGTGCTGCATTAGAGGCTCTTTCAGGGTCAGTGAAATGAGACCATCATTGTTAGTGGTTTTGGCATATGAATACGCCACGGGGAGCTTGCCAGGCTCTCCCATGCAGGCAGGAAGCTCTCGGTAGCTTGCCAGGATCTTTGAGAGGGAGAACTAGACTATAAGAGGTTGTGTGACAGCAAAGTGGGTCCCGCACACCTGGGTTCCTCTGCTGGTTCTTTCACGCGTGAGGCTCGTCCAAACATGTGGAGAGTGGCCTTGAGCATGACTATGGCTGGGTTCTGGAGGTCTTTGCTGCCGGGGCTCTGCTTGGGGTGGGGAGGGAGACCCAACCCCCTCTGATGGGCCCTGGTGAAGACAGGCAGGCACAGGGGAAAGAGACTCTGTGTCGCTCTCTTCCAGGAGCTTTGTTTTATAGCCTCTGGATCTTGGCTGTTGATGGGATTACATGGTGATGGGAGCAGTTCGTGGGTGTGGCTGCCAAGCTACTGGAAAACGGGGGATCTGGGTGGAGGAGGCCCAGTCCCAATCTGAGCAGGCTTGGAGATCTTGGCCCTGGGTCCCGCACACCTGGGTTCCTCTGCTGGTTCCTTCATGCGTGAGGCTCATCCAAGCATGTGGAGAGTGGCCTTGAGCATGATCGATTGAAACCCAAAAATGAAAGTGTGTAACTATCTCAAAGTGATTCGATAAACAAACAAACTAACTAACTAATTAATTAATTAAAAGAACTCAGAGTAACAAAAGCCTGCCAAAGTAGTTTCCAGAGGGGCAGCTAGTGACAGCCCTGAGGCAAAGCCCCGGGGCTCCTGCTCCTCGAGGGGATGGATAGGACCCGCCTCGCCAGGCTGACTCTGGCTGCTCCCCATCCTCCCATCCTTCCTCGCTCCGTCCCCTGGCCCAGAGGCCCGGAGGCCGCCTCCCGCCCGTGGTACATTGGGGTCACCTGGCTGGGAGCCTAGTGCTGTCCCCAGAGCCTCCTCCCCAGCCCCACGTGCTGTCACTGTGTTTCCAAGACCGCGGAGGGGATTTTCACGTCTCTGTTCAGACCAAGGGCCCCTCCTGTGAATTGGGCACAGATGCGTCAGCCTTTTCCTCCATGGATGTGTATTTCGTGTCTTTCATTGTTGTAAAGAATCCTTTTCTGTTTCCAGGGTCTCATGGACAAAGGAACGCTAAAATTAGCCGTAGTGGGCGGCGGGCCTCTCTCGAGGGGGCCTGGAACTGATTTTGGCGGGCTGTGAGGCAGAGATCGAGTTTCAGTGTTTTCCGTGGAACCCTGCCTTCCGCAGCTTTACTGACTCGGCCCTTCTGTCCCCTCCGTCCGGGCCCCACCCCACCTGCCCGCGGGCGGGTCTCTGTCCCTCTCCTCTGGGGCCGTGGGGGTTGCTCCTGGGCCTGGGCCTTCTGCCTGACACTTGCCCGCCTCGCGGCGAGTGGCCCCACGCCCGTCCAGTCCTCTGGAAGCTTCGTGGCTTCTCCTACATATCATATGCATCTGATATATAATGCATATTTTATGGATTTCTGTATATAGTTGTCAAGTTCTATTAAAAATAAAATGATCTATTAGCATTTTGCGGAGCTGCGCTGAAGCCAGAGAACAATTTATGAATGATTTATATCTTTTCGCTGTTGAGCCTTTCAGTTCAAGTTCCTACCAGAATTCCGCATGAGTTTTGATGTTTGGTGGCATTCGTTACAGCTCAGAACTATTCCCTAGGAAGAGACTTTCTGGAGGGCTGGCGGGTACCGTCCCGTGTTTTTCCTTTCCCTGTCCCTTGTCTACGGGAAGAGCCAGGACTTTAACTCTGCTGTTACCTGATTGGACATCGAGGTCAGTCCTATTTCTCTTGTTCCTAACAATAAGACACTGATTTTGAACTTCTGTTACGTTTTTCTGTAGAATTTGGATGTACTTCTTTGGGCAAAGATAAGAGATTTCCCTTATTATTTTAGTTCACTAGCAGATTTCATAATGAACTGATTTATCATTAGAGCATTATTAAAGAATTGTTTCATTGAGAATCTGCAAATTTGAGAATGACACTTGAGTTTCTTTAATGTAAATTAAAGTTTCTTTCCTGGTACGAACCCAAGCTTTTTATAATATGTAATTTTTATAAAATAGCCAAATTTTATTTGATAATACTTTCATTAAAGATTTTTGTTTCAAGGTGTTCTAAGCCTGATAAAATAAGCTATAGACCTTGGAGTACTTAAAATAAATGGAAAATCCTTTTGGACTTCATAGAGTAAAACTCACTGCCACAGAGTTCTGAATTTGGCATTTACCATTCAGAAAAATCTTAATGTATTTTAAATCTAATACTTAATACAATTAAGAAATTCATTTAATTTCCTTAATAAATTTAGGATATTTAGGTTTGTCTTTTTTTGTGAGTGTGTTTAATTAGTTGTTTCGTTCCAGAAATTTATTTGATTGAGTGAATCTTTACATTTTTAACATACAGAGATTTTTTGCTTGTTTGTCTTTGCTTTGGATGCCACACTCAACAGTGCTAGCTCTTACTCCCGACTCTGTGCTCAGGTCACTCGTGGCAGTGTTTGGGGTCAGACGTGGCCCTGGGGATCCAGTGTGGTCAGTAGCAAATTTTTTCAATCTATATTTAGTTTCTACATTTATATTATTAATTGAATTCTTGATAGTAAAATATCATTTTTATCCCTAAAGTGGCCTTTATGTGCCTTCTCACTTCTTATCAACCAATATTATTCTGAGGCCATTTTTCTACTACTTTTAAGTTAGGTGACTTTGTTAACTTAAGCCAAAATTATTTTTATTTACTGCTCTTGGCATGATTTTTAAGTTTTACAATAGAAAAATTACTATATTTTAGTTCTAAATATTTTTATTTTAATACTTTCTAGTAGCACTGTAGCCCTGTCATCCCGTTGTTCATCGATTTGCTCGAGCAAGCACCAGTAACGTCTCCATTGTGAGACTTGTTGTTACCGATTTTGGCATATTGAATACGCCACAGGGAGCTTGCCAGGCTCTGCTGTGTAGGCGGGATACTTTCTAGTATTTCTAAATTTAAATTTCCTTTATTTTTGTCATGAATTGCATTAAAGTGGCTAAAAACTCCAAACAGTGACCATGTTTTAAGTGTTGGAGACTCTGGCTGGCCCCTGGCCCCAATGGACTGTCCAGTACCAGGTGGCTGGCACTGGCCCTGAGCCTACACTCTGGGTTCCGATATCAGCAGAACAAAGAATTTGAAACCAACAGGGTTAGTAGGTGATTGTTTTCGGCTCAAAGATAATTGAAATTTATTTATTGAGTGGTACGGATTATAATTCTCTGGAATTTTCAGTGGCTGAAATTTTCAGTGTCTTTACAAGACTTCACTGTTTGAAGCTGTTTCATCTGCTTTTTTTTTTTTTCAAAAAAAGAGAGAGAGAGAATTCCTTCCTTTTTCTTCATTTTGGTTTTGTTCTTTTTTAGTTTTTCAGATTTTGTTTTTTGGGTCATACCCAGAGGTGCTCAGGACTTACTTCTGGCTCTGAGATCAGGGATTGTTCCTGATGGATTTGGGGAACTCTAAGGGGTACAGGACTCAAACCCAGGTCAGCCGCCTGCAAGGCAAGGACCTCCCCCCCTGCTGTCTTAGCACGCCATCCTTCATTTATTTTTTAAGGTTGAAAATTGGGTTGTTGATTTGAGCCCCCATAGGGCATAGCATACATGTCCCACCAAGAACTGCTGTGGCTACACCTCATACGTTCTGATAGGTCATGGGTGAGTCAGAACGCAGCTGGAAAGAGCCGTCACTCACCTTGGAGATGTCTCTCCCACTGTGTCAGGATACTCACCACACGACTTTCTGCTGCTAAACAGCTATGGTCTGACTCCATCCCTCTCTGACACGCCCTTTCTGTCATATCAAGTCTTAGAAATCGAGCCTGGTTTGTTTGCTAAGACACGTAAGTCTCCTCTTGGAAATGTTCTATCTGTGCCCGACAGGAATGGCTAATTTGCAGCTATAAACTCGGGCTGGTTAAGTCGGTGGATGGCGCCCTCCCGGTCCCCACCCTGCTCGCTCACTGCTAACGCTGATTGCTGAGATGCTGTGTGAGTTCTCTTTTCTGTGGTGTTCGCTTGCTCGGAGTGGTTGCGCCCTGTTGCGGATAGACCCTTCTCTCATTAGATATTGTCCCTTTCACCTTGTTCTGACGTCTCTCCGCACGATGCTAGTACAGTCGCTCCAGCTTTCACTTGATTTGTGTTTGCCTGGTCTGTCTTTTTCCATCACTTAAATGATCTATTAAATTATAATTTATATCTACTTTCTTATAGACAATATGTAGCTGGGAATGATGAAAGAAACTGCAAGAAATGTGCTGTGCTGGTACATGTTTCGTATTTTTTACTTTCTTCTTTCTTCTGCTCGCTGCATCCTAACTGCTCAGACCCCTGAGAGGGTGGCCACATCCGGTCTTTCCAGACTTTTCCACCAGTCTGTGAGGGAACAGGCTGAGTCTCTTCTCTCGTGGCCAAGTCTTAATGTCAGAAATCACATCTCTAGTTCCTGCTGGTTGTCAGAGGCACTGGGACCCTGGGGGACCATGGGGGCAGGAGGGTCACCGCCACCATTAGCTGCCAGGATGAAGATCGTGGTGGCCAGCAGCACAAGGAAGGAGACTGATGTGTGACGGGGTCAGAACACGCTTGGGAAGTAGATCCAAGAGAAACGCTTAGTAGTACCTACTGTCAGAAAGGGGGGACTCAAGGGTATCGACTGGGTGTCTGACCTTTGTACTCACCGAGAAGGGAGAATCTGAGGGCTCGGAAACGGGGAGTCTAAGCTGGGGTCGGGAATGAGACGCTGAGACACTCAGAAGCCCGTGTCCATGCCAGGACAGAGACCCGTGTAGATAAGGTCAGTGTGTCAAGCACAGGCCCACGGAGGCTGCCAGAGAACGGACAGAGAGATGGAGGGAGGAACAACGGCATTCCATAGAAAAGAAAGAGACAGAAAAGGTGAAGAAATGTGAGAAGCTAAAAATATATATAGGGGAAAATGGGTGAGAAGAAAGAGAGAGAGAGAAAGAGGAGAGAGGGGAGAAAGAGAGAGATGATAGATAGAGATAGAGAGAGAGGGGGGAGAGGGGGGAGAGAGAAAAAGGAGAGGGGGGAGAGAGAGAGGAAAGAGAGGAGAGGCGGAGAGAGAGAGGAGAGAGAGGAGAGAGACAGAGAGAGAGGAGAGAGAGAAGAGAGAGGGGAGAGAGAGGAGAGGGGGGAGAAAGAGAGAGAGGGGAGAGATAGAGAGAGAGACAGGAGAGGGGGGGAGAAAGAGAGAGAGAGAGAGAGAGAGAGAGAGAGAGAGAGAGAGAGAGAAACCTCCCAAGGAAGAGGAAATGGGTTCTCGTTTCCTGCTGCCAAATGAGTGTTGAAGATAACTGACCCCAGGGAGCCCCCGAGGTGCCCATTTCAAGGAACCCAGAGGTGTGGGTGCGGGAACACGGCGTGAGGGGCTGGCGCCGTGGCCTCGGTCTCTCCCAGTGGACCAGCCTGTCAGGAGTTTCAGGTGCGTGTCACAATGAGGGACACGCGGATGGAAGAAATGGTGAGAAAGTGAATCAGAGCGGGGGACTATCGTGAGGGCACGGCAGGTAAGGCGCTCGCCTTGCGCACGGCCGACCCCGTTGGACCCCTGGCACCACATCAGAGCCTGAGCCAGAGATCCAGAGCACTGCAGGGGTGCTCCCCCCAACTTGAGTCAGGGCCCGCACCTTTTCTCTCATTTGTGTGCTCGCGGAACAAGTGGCACATTTGGGATTGGGGCACTGGTTTGGGGACACGGATTCTTCTGCCCGCTGACCCGCAACACCGGTCTTTAGTCGGGGACCTCAACCCACAGAGCAGTTGCCACTGGAAGCTCAGATGGTGGCTCGTCAGGCCACGCTTCCCAGGGCCCAAGAGATGTTCCCGGTACATTTCTGAGACCTGCACAAAGCAACAAACAAGTGACACCACTATTTCTATTTTTCTAGAAAACTAATGCGCACGTATGGTTAAAAAAGAAAAAAAAAAGAGCAGCAGCGCAAGTGTGTGCCCCAGGCACATGGGGGCAGGAAGCGAGCCCAGGGCAGACGCATCTTGCTCGTCGGCGTGGCAGTGAAGGAGTTAAGGCGGGAGCAGCCTGAGGGGTCGATGGCTCTCTCCGAGGTCACTGGCCCTCAGAAAGCTGCAGGGCTGGGCGCCAGCAGCAGCCTCATACACGGCCCGAGGCGCCCCTTCCCGGCCAACGCTCAGGGAGGGAGGGGACTCGGCTCTTTCCCGCCCCCGCTGGACCGTGGTCACGTGACTGGCAGGGGTGGGCAGCGCTGACTGCTGACTGCCCAGTGGGGCCGGCCCCGAGCTGGCCCGGGGTGGGATGACTCAGACCCGGCCCGGAAGGGCGGGAGGCCCCAGGAGCTGCTCTCGTTCTGCTGTCCCCCCCCCCAAGGGTTGCCGGGGGTCCCTGGGCCTGGAGCAGCTCCCCCTCTGCAGCCCCCTCCCCTACACAGGCGCCTCCTGGCCCCTCGATGTGGCCGCGCATCCTTGGGGGCTCTGCTGGGCCCACGGCCAGGACGCTGCGGCTCTGCTCGCCCCGAGGAGGCCGGAGCTCCGCCCTCTCTGCTCTCCCTCCTCCCCGCGGGACCCCGGGCGCAGAGTCCTGCTCCGAGTGGACAGTGAAGCATGGCCAGGGAAGGGGTGGTGGACGCCGGCAGTGGCCGTGCGCTCCCACGGCAGGAGCCCGGCCCCACTCGGGTCCCAGGCAGCGTCCAAGGCCCCCGCCCCCCGCCCCCTGCCTCACTCTTTCCAGAATGCTCCAGGCCCAGAGAGGTGCGAGTGTGGCAGGATGTGCCAGCGGGAAAGCCCAGGAACCGAGCACTGACCGGTAGGAGACGCTTGGGCAGAACCGGGAGGCCCTGGGCAGGGCTGAGCCTCCAGAGAAAGAGCACGAAGAACTCCCCCTGCAGGCGTCTCCCGGTACTGCGAAGCACAGGCGGCCCTGCCCGCCAAGGGTCCCAGAGACCAGAACCTTGCGGGGTCACCTACACCCCGCCGGCCCCCCACCGGGCCACACCCAGGCTGCCCCAAGTGGCTTTATCACGGCCAGCCAGGTGCCCTCCAGCTCCAGCCTAGTTCACTGGCCAAACATTTTTTAAGAGCTTTGAGCGGGGAATGCTCTCCTCGCCCGGGGACTGGAGAACGGAAGCACCAGAAGGCCCCGTGGCCACGCTGGGCCCGGGCAGGACCCGGCAGAGCCTTGCCCAGAGCTGCCCGGCCCCTCCGACCTCACCCGGCGGGTGTGGGAGAAGATCGGGAGCTTGGCTGGAGGGAAGCAGCCCGTCGGGGGTCCCCACCCTGCGGGCTCAGGCCAGAGCGAGGGCTTCCAGGGTGCCTGGGCTCCGGCCAGGGCCGGGTGACCGGACGGCCAAGGACGCTTGAGCCGGCCGCCGTGCTCGTCCCCTGCGCCCGGCCGTGGAGTCTGCGGACAGAGGCCTGGGCCCGGGGAACCTGCTCAAGCCACTAATGATTTCCTGCTGCCCCAGGTGCCAAATGCATCAACACTCGGGCTGGGGCTGGGAGAGGCGGGGTGGGCGTCCTGCCCCTTCCGGTCCAGGGGTGAAGAATGACCCAGACAGGACCAGCCCCGCGCACCTCAGCAGCTCCGCCCACACGCCCGGGACCAGCCCGGGGACCCCTCCCCCTTCCCCTGGGGCTGGGGGACACCTTCTCCCTCCCCCTGGAACCCACTGACCTCTTCTCCTTGCCCCCGGGGCTGGGCGCCCCTTCTCCATCCCCGGCGTGGGTGAGGCCTGAGCCCCTCGGTTTCGGGGGTGGCTCCACCCTGACCACACTTTGCCCGGAGCGAGCACATGCCCAGGCTCTGTGGGGAGGGACAGGGCTCGGGCGGGCTCCGGACAGGCCCCAGGACCTTGGCTTCCCAGGAAGCTCCTTTGCTTTAAACGACCCCCCGGGGAAGCTGAGGGTGGCCGGGGCTGGCCCCACACTGGCCCCTCGGCCCAGGGCACAAGGGGGTGCGGAGAAGCTGCTTCACCCAAGTCCCTCGGGGTCCTGCCTCCCACCCAAGCGCTGACGGGAGACGGTGCAGGGCCCTGGCTCCCCGGATCGGCAGGTGGAGTCCCCGCGCCACGTCCCGCCTCCCTGGGCGCAGCCCACCCGCCCCAAGGCCACCCTGGGGCCTCACGTGTGAGCCAGGCCCAGCTTGGGACCCTGGGGCAGAGGCGCAGTTTCTGCCGGGCTCACCTGGGGGATGCGACGGCTGCAGGCAAGTCCCCCAGCCAGTCCGGAAAGGAAGTGCCTGGAGCAGCGGCACGGACACGGACCCCAGCGTGCCCGGCCCAGCCTGGCCAGCAAGTGGGAACCCCGCCTTGGCCCGGCCTGTCCTGTTGGGGTCCTGAGACTCCCACAGCCGTCGCCGGCCCCCTCCTGTTCCCGTCTCCCCGTCCCCCAGGCCCACAGCCTCTCTGGGGGGGGGGGCACCGCCCCTTCTTCCTTCTGGTAATGTGTGAGGGGCGCCTGAGGCCAGCTGACCCCAGAGTCCTGCTGGTCTACACAGCCTGCTCCCCTGGTCTACACAGCCTGCTCCCCCAGGCACAAAGCTGGTCCCACCAACTCCATCTCCCGGGGCACGCCCTGGCTCTTTCCTGTTGCTCAGTTTTATTTGTACGGTATGAAAACTTTTTTTTCCGTTTAAAATCCACACGCCCTCTCCTCGGCCCAGCCCTGCCCTCCCCCGCCCTCCACCTGCTATTGTGCTCCTGAGTCATTTCCCTGGTTGCACCCACAGGGCCCGGCGGGGTCCCCGTGCCTCCCTTTCTCCTTCTGACTCATCGCCAGGGCTTCTATTTTGGTGCCAGCGGCAAGGCTCAATCTTCCTCCCGCTGGCAGTATGCCACCTGAACCAGGGAGGTCTCTATCCGCCCACCCCTCCCAGGGCACCTCCTCCAGGGGCTGCGAATGATGCCGCCAGGAGCACCGGGTGCTAGAACTTTCCGTGCCCTGCTGCCGCCCGGATCCCAGAGGGGGCTGCTTTGCCTTCCAGAGGACAGAGCACCGCAGGCCGCGGGCTCCCCTCTGCAGGGACAACTCCCGGGGCAGTGCTCCTGCTCCCCTTCGCCCGTCTGGACAGGCGCTGTCACGGCTCAAGATCATGACTGGCCACTTCCTCTTTTCGGCAGTGACTGAGCTCATTTCCACAAGGGCTCCCGGCACGGAGCTCCCATCCCGAGTCGAGAGTCGAGATGCTCATTGTCTCTCCTGACTCAGGACTAGGTATAATTTTCTCTTTCCATCCGTCGTATCAGAAGAGCTGGGAAGTTCGGCGTCTGAGGCTGACTTCCTTTCACTTCCATCTGTTTTGAGGACACACCCAGTGGTTCTCGGGCTTACTCTCGACTTTGCACTCAGGAATCGCTCCTGGCAGTGCTCAGGGGACCCGATGAGGTATCGGGGCTCTGAGCCAGGCTGGCCGCATGCAAGGCAAGCGCTGGCCCTGCTGTCCAGCCGCTGCAGGCCCCGGCGTTGACTTCCTGTGTTGTGAGTCATCCTGCCTTGTTCTTGGTTTGACTCGGGGAAACAGCACTTCACAGTCCGTGGCAGCGTGTCCGCTGGGCTCGGTTTTCTGTGGTGTTTACGGAAAGTCTTTTCTTTCGGTGCGACGTAGACCCCGTCGACTTTCATTTCCTGTGGCACGTTCAGTTCTTCCCTCGTTTCTCTTCTTTGCTGTGGCTGTTGTCATTGAAGGTGTTGGCGCTTCGTGGCTCTGGTGACGCGTGGCACGCCCGAGTTTGAAGTCTAACAGTGACTCTCTGAAGCCTGGCCGGCGCGCGTGACCCGCCTTCCCGCCCGCAGAGGCCGGCAATGAAGAACTTGCCACCTCAGGGGCCCCCGAGCGCTTCCTCCGACGCCCCTTTCTGTGGAGGCTCTGGGAGTTGCCCCTCCAGGTCGCAGGTTGCCTAGTTTCTCCCTCAGTAATTAACATATGTGACTGAATCAAAACCCAACCAGCCAGAGTTATTGTTTCTGGTGTCCTCTGTTTGGGAGCCCGACTGTTCTCGATCCCCTCCCAGCACAACCCACTCCCGTGAGGAATTTGACCTTTGCCCATTGGGTCACTGACCTCCCGTCGTCCCGAGCTGCAGGGGTGCTGGCTCTGTAAACGCTCCTAGACTTCACCTGGGCCTTTCATGCACCTGCCCCCCAGCCTGGGCAACACCAGGCGTTTCTCTCTCTCTCTCCACCACGACCAGCGCTTGCATCCGTGCGTCATCTTCCTAGGAGCATCTCTCCGGGTGTCGGCTGGTGTCTAATTAGGATGGGCTGCCTCGGGGCTCATTCTTCTGGCTTTCTTTGGAGGCTGTTTGTTCTGCCTCCGCCAGGTGAGCCGCTGGCTTCCCGTCCTAGAATTCTCTCTCCTATTTCAAGTTCGCGAGTTTGACGAAGTCTCCAAACTGCCCCTCCTCCCGCCGCTCTTCTCCCCAGTGAACACTTTCAACCAGCAGGATCAGTTCATTTGCTTTCATTTTTCAAATGCACCAATTACTGTGCATCTTTATTGTCTTCCAAATTGTCCTTCTCCCTCTAGATGAATGCGCTCTCGTGTCCCTCTTTGGTGGTGCACTGACATTTCTGGGAATTGTCCTTTGATTCACTAATTTGCATTTCTACATTGTTGACTCTGCCCACTGATGCTTGCATGAAACTTTCCACTTACGGCACCCTGTGCAACTTTTCTTAAATTGACTGATTTGATCCAGCAACTGTCCAATATTTTTTTTTTTTGTCTTTTTAAGCTTACTATCTTGTCTGTTGATTCGCAGCCGCAAGGGCAGGGTCAGCAAAGGCCCGTCGGCCCCCGTTAGTGGGGGACAGAGGCTGGTGTCCCGGCGGAGGGGGTGCTGGGTGCTGCTCCGTTTCAGAGTCTTGAGTACATGGCTCCCATCTGGGGGGTCCTGAGGCTCTCGGGGGGACTCGGCGTTTCTGGGTGCGGCTTCTCTCCTGCGCATGTGGCGTCAGCCCGTGAGCCCCGTGTGGAGTGAGATTCCCCAGTGCTCGGTCCCTGGCGACTGGCTTGGAGCAGGGCCCACATGCATTGAGTTCGGGGTCCCAGCAGCTCCCAGGCCTGAGCTGAGTCCACCATCGGGTGAGGCCAGGCCAAGCAGAGCCGCAGAAACGGGACCTTCGCAGCGAGTTGTAGAATTCCCGGCTGTGCCCGCCTGTGTGTGCCCAGCCAGGGACTGCGCTGCTTCTAGGAGTTCTGACTTCAGCACCTCAGGGTAAAGCCACGCTCGGGACCCGCCCCAGCCTCGGGAGGGGTCCAGGAGGGTTCTGAGGCTCTGTCCTCTGAGGCCAGGCGAGCTGTCGGGGCTGGGGAGGCCGGACAGGCCCGTCCTTCCCGCTGTGCCCTTCCCAAGACCCAAGAGGGGCTGCCGGGGTCCCTGGCCCGGGTGACCCCCGACCCACTCGTCCCTGCGGGCGGAGCTGACACGTGTCCCCACATCTCCGTGAGAACAGGACGCCGGGGACCAGGACTCAGACACGGGGCAGGTGGGAGACGGTGTGGGAGACGGGGACCCCCAACATGCATTGAGGGTGCCCACGGTCTGCGAGGACCCGGAGGCGGGAGGCCGGGGCCGCCTTGGCTGCCCGCGGCTATGGCTGGTTTCTCTTGGTTCCCGAGACCGGTGCTTCACTCCCTGATAAACGAGTTTCCATGATTTATTCCCCAGATCCGGAGGGATTGGACATTCTGTGACAGATTGGCTTCGAGGGTGGTGGCACTTGCCAACAGGGGTCCCTTGGAAGTCGTTTCTCTCCCCCAGACAGCAGCTTCGAGCCCCTTGCTGAGATCCTTCCTGACCGGGAAGCCGGGCTCTGTGGGAGGGACGGGGCTGTGGCACCGTGTCCCCGGGGGCTGAGCCAGACAGAGCCGCTCGTCCCTCCAGCCTCACAGCCGGCTGGCCTGGCCCGGGGGCAGGTGCTCCAGGGAGGTGGATTCTGGGCGTTCAGGAGCCAGAGAGACCCCGAGGCACAGCTGCCCCCTCCTGGCCCCGAGGGCGCTCTCCGCACCTTTCCCTTTTCCCAACTACATTTCCCTTGGTGTAAGAGGTGGGGAAGCAAAGAAACGACTGTTGGACTTGATCCTGAAGATTTTGCCAGCCTGGTTGGATGCCTGGGTGACCTTCGGCCGCCCTGTGACCGGGTAGCTGTCCACTCTGCCAGAGGACGCGGCTTTGGGGCCACAATTCCGTGGCACTGTCTACACCGGGGCGCTTCACTGCCCTCACAGTCCCTGGAGCCATCGGGGCTGCTGGCCATGAGCTGACTCGTGGCCCCTAAACGCCTGCTCTCGGCCTCTCCCAACTTCCAGAAGGTTCTCCCATGTTCCATGGGCCCTGGAGCGATGCCACACAGAGCCCCGGGGGGCTGCCCAGTGCCCACGGCCCCGGCCTCAAGGGGAGCTGCGGAGTCCCCTGGGCCTGGTGAGGGCTGGAGGCTGGCTCGGGCCCCCTCTGCGTGCCCCCCGCCCGGGTTTTCTCACTGTCACATCCCCCTTGTCCCGCTGCACCCTCGCCGCTCCGTGGCCCACCTGCCCCCTCCTGGCCCGGCTCCGGCCAGGTCTCTGCAGGGACTCGGGCGGCCGGGGAGTGAGTGCCCGGTTAGCGCCCACAGCACGCCCACACCTCAGGTCCGTCCTTGTGTTTCCTCTCAGGCAACTGTCACTGGGAACCAGAGCGGCGCCAACAGTGTGCGCCGATGAAAGGGACTTTCCAGACGGCTCTGGGCTGCCACCAGCGTCCTCGGGCTGCCCGGCTCCTTCAAACACAGCAGCGCACACCAGTGGCTAGACTCTGGCTCCGCTTTGATGAGGCAATCCTGACCTCTGGGCAGCACCCCCGGCTCCTCAGAAGTGCTGTGTGTGTGTGTGAGTGTGTGTGTGTGAGTGTGTGTGTATGAGTGTGTGTGCGTGTGTGTGTGAGTGTGTGTGTGAGTGTGTGTGAGTGTGTGTGTATGTGTGTGTGTGGTGTGTGCGTGTGTGTGAGTGTGTGTGTGTGAGTGTGTGTGTGTATGAGTGTGTGTGTGTGGTGTGTGCATGTGTGAGTGTGTGTGTGTGTGTGTGTGGCGCCAACACAGTTTTGCCCACGTCCCTGCGTGCCCCAGAACTGCCATCCCGGGCCCGTCCAATCAGGGTGAGACGAGGGCAACACGGGCCCCCTGGGGTGCAGTCCTGAGGCACAGGAGGGTCGGGGGCTGGGAGCTACACTGCCTCCGTGAAGCCCGCCGTGTCCTCTGAGTGTGCTGGGGGCCAGGCCACAGGCGGCCGTGTCACCAGCCCCGCAAACTGGGCTTTATCTCCTCCCCCGGGTGCTGGGAATCAGGAAAGGCTGTTTCCAGAGCCCCCGGGAGGAAGTGAAGGGAGTGTTTGCTCGGCATCAGGAGCCCCTTGCTGAGTCCAGGGTGCGAGGTTGCTGCAGTTTTTCCCCCAAAGATCTTCGCCGAAGGTTCTTAGGGTCAGGGGCGAAAAGGACCACTGTCCAGGCGTTCCTCCGTGCCTGGCCCACACCGGTGTGTGAGCTGACGGTGACGGGAGGGGAGCCAAGCTATCCTGTGCCTCAGACCAAGGGGCATCACAGTGGCTTCCTGTGACGCGGGGAGGCCACTGATGACGGGTCCACTAGCGAAGGGCTCTCTGCTGGACGGGCCAGAGGAGTTGGGGGGTGTGGGCAATAATGGGAATGTGAAATTAATTTCACCGAAAGAACGGAAGAATGATTTATTTACAGCGAATGTCCACTCAGTCTGAAACTTCGCTGACCCCGTCCGAGAAACGTGTTCTGTGGCCGCAGAGTCAACTAAGGGCTCGAAGGCGTGCGGTCGGCTGGGTGTGTGAGCGCCTGTCCCGGTCTCCCCGAGCACTGTTCCACGCTCCCCGGAGTCTGTTTCTGCAACATGGGAGGCAGGACAGTGGGCAGGGCTCTGTCTCGACTGTGGGGCAGGCACAGCCTCTTTCGTGTTTCTGGGGGCGGGGGGGGGGTGGGGAAAGCCTCCAAATTGTGTATCCACCATGCATCAGCTATCCCGCAGGATACGGAACATTCCAGAACATTCCAGAGCACCCAAGAATGTTCTGCCCCTAATCTGAGTGCCCCAATGCCCAGTCTCGCAGTTCAGCCTTGCCTGCGTCTCGGTGTCTGGGCCATGGACGCTCCTTCCCGGGGGCCTGTCCTTCCCATGGACGCTCCTTCCTGGGGCCTGTCCTTCCCACGGCCTGTCTCCCTCCGGCCTGATGCGCCCCTGAAGCTCTTGCCTTCTGCTCCCACCTCCGTCCTTCTCTGCTGGCACAAAGGTCTAACGTCAGGGCCGCTGTTCTAGAGGCACGATGGGGACGGGTTTGTGTGGGTCCAGAGGTGTGGCCAGTGGCTAGGGAGATAGCCCAGCCTGGCATGCAGCTGACCGGGGTCAAGCCCTGAGCCCCACCTGGAATGATTCCTGAGCACAGAGCCAGGAGTCATCCCTGAGCACCGCTGGGTGTGGCCCAAAAAAAAGAACAAAGATGTTTCCAGAAGGAGCAGGCAGAGTTGCGTGTCCCTCTGGGCTGACGGCTCTGACCATTTGTGTGGCGGTGTTTATTTGTTGATTTATTTTATTTTTATTAAAATCAGCATGATTTACAAAGTTGTTCATTATACGGCTGTTTCGGGCAGTTAGTGTTCCCACACCACCCACTCACCACATGACCTTCCCTGCCAGTGTCCCTATTTTCCCTCCCATCCCCAGGCACATAACAAATTGACTTTATATTACTTGTTCCAACAAAACTTTAAGAAATGGCAAACAGAATGATCAGAAAATGTCAGAAAGAGCTAGTTTGTGATTGCTATAGGGTTTTAACCTATGTAAAGAAGAAAAATAAAACCCTTTAATCATCATCATCATCATCCCGTTGATCGTCAATTTTCTCAAGGGGTCTCAGTAATGTCTCCCTTCATCCTAGCCCTGAGATTTTAGGAGCCTCTCTTTACTCGTCCTTCCCAATGGTGCCACATTGGAGGCTCTTTCAGGGTCAGGGGAATGAGACCCATCACTGTTACTGGTTTTGGCATACGAATACACCACCAGGAGCTTGCCAGGCTCTCCCATGTGGCCGGATACTCTTGGTAGCTTGCCAGGTTCTCCGAGAGGGAGAACTAGGTGATCAGATAAACCCCTGGGCTTGCTGTGATCTGGGCAAGCCCAGTCCAGAGATCTCAGCTCTTGAATCTCACAACCCTCCCTCAGATGCATCCTGTAGTCACTGTGGATACGGAGGGAATCATCAAAGAGTGGAATTGTTGGGACAAAGAGGATTTGGCTACCCTCATCCCCAACCCCTGCTTTTCCTTGGAAAGTTGTGTCACTGTGGAGGGCTCGTTCCTGGCAGGGGGCAGCGTTACAGGTGACATCTACACATTGACAAGACCCTTTAATACAGTGTAATGAGTAAGTTTCCGACTCTGGGATCTTATATACGGTACATGCGGCACTGTTGGGAAGGATGAGGGAAGAGAGGCTGCTAAAATCTCAGGGCTAGGGCGAACGGAGACGTTACTGGGCCCGCTCGAGCATGTGAGGGTCAACGGGATGACAGTGATGGTGACTTGCATCTCATTATGGTAATAATCGTGCCTTAGAGTAATTATAAGTAAAACTTTCAAAGAAATTTTGTGCTAATATATTTTGGATGAAATGTTACATGAAATAGGAAACTCCCCCTCCCCACTACATTTTATTTAAATCCTGTGGTTTATGATGATTTGTTACAGGCATTTAATATTCCAACCCCAGTTCTACCACCTGGTCACTTCCCCCCCCCCCGCCATTGTCTAATTTCCCAACCATCCCCCAAGCCTGCCTCCGTAATAGCCTCATAGTAACTTGTTTGATGCTGCTCGTTATCAGTCAATTGCTAATGGAATGACAAAAAAATATTTCCTTAGAAAAAAGTTCATGTCAATTGTTGTACCTCAGCATGGAGACATGAAGTTCTTGTAGGAGAAGTTACTGAGATGTCATCACAGGTGATGCCTCCTGCGATACGGTTTGGTTAGTCGAGGTTGGTCACCTTCTGCATTGCACTCAGTCCAATCTGGGGTGCTACTCCAGCCTGGGGTGCTACTCCAACCTGGGGTGCTACTCCAGCCTGGGGTGCTACTCCAACCTGGGGTGCTACTCCAACTGGGGTGCTCCTCCAGCCTGGGGTGCTACTCCAACCTGGGGTGCTACTCCAACTGGGGTGCTACTCCAGCCTGGGGTGCTACTCCTGGAAGATCCTGCTGCAGAGTTGGAGATACCGCGTGGCCACCCGCTCCGGGAGTCCAGACATCTGAACTGAGTGCTTAGCTGCAGCTGAAGTTCTAACTGGGAGCGGCTTGCGGGTGCGGGGATGATTCCCGGCCCCCAGAAGCCCAGGGAGCCGGGGGGATGGAGCCCATCCCCACCCCCAGAAAGCCTGGAGATTTTCGTCACAAAGACCTGCACACCCGGATTCTCAGCAGGTTCGTCTCTGGTGGGGCTCAGTCCTGGGACAACGGAGTCCAGCTGGGGGCTTGGCGGCGGTTTGGCAGTGTGGGGCGAGAGGCTGTGTGCGGGCGGGCGCGGGGCTGACCCACCTCCCTCCGGGCGCCCGGATGTCTCAGCAGGAATGGGGGGATGAGAAAATGCTTCCCGGCAAGTTGATCTCTTCTGAGGTTTGTTTACGAGTCTCTGGGGTACGGCCAGAAGAAGGGCTTCCCTGGTGCACAAGGGGGCTCACGGGCAGGACTGCTGGGCTCCCAGAGTAAGGGGGGGGGGGGCGGGGAGTGGCCCACCCCGGCCCCGAGGAAGCCTGGCGCTTGCCTCACACCCGAATTGTCAGCAGGTCAATCTCTGGGTGGGGCTCGCTCCTGAGACGCTGGAGTCCAGCCAGAGGCTTGGCGGTGGTTAGGCAGCGTGGGGCGAGAGGCTGCCCACGCTCTGTGCGGGCGGCGCTGGACCCTGTGTCTGAGCCTCAAGGACACTGACCCAACCTCTGCGGGGTCCCGGGACAGAGAGTCTGAAGGGCCCCGGGGTCTGCCCTCGCAGTATGTTCTGGGGGGTCCGTGCTCAGAGCTCCTGGGGGCTAATTCCTTGGCCCAGCCCCTGCGTTTCTCGCTGTGGACACTCCCCTGCCCAGCCTCCGCGTCCGGCCGCTCAGCCCCTCAGAGCCCCACCCGCTCATTGATGTCAACTCTGCATCTCCTCAAAGCCCTGATTAGCTCCCCCTCCCCGCCCCCACTCCTCTCTGTTTATTTATTAATTAGCCGCTGGAGTGGGAAATCTCACCCTTTTCTTATTCATTGTGTTTTAAGGATTTGAGCTGATTATCTAAATAAACAGTCGCTCTCAAGATTTCCCCTCAAGCAGAATTGCTAATCCTACCCCCCCCCCATGTAGTTTTTCCACAAACATTGTTGAGATTCTCTTCCCCGGTCAAGTTCCAGCTTGCGGTCCCCTTTTCAAGAACTGGCGGGGTCGAGGCAGGGGTGATAGAGCGTGTCCGAGGGGCTGGAGCAATAGCACAGCGGGGAGGGCGTTTGCCTTGCACGCGGCCGACCCGGGTTCAATTCCCAGCATCCCATATGGTCCCCTGAGCACCGCCAGGGGTAACTCCTGAGTGCCGAGCCAGGAGTAACCCCTGTGCATCGCCGGGTGTGACCCAAAAACCAAAAAAAAAAAAAAGTGTGTCTGGCCTCAGCCCTTCTCGGGCCTGGGGGGAGTGCGGGGAGGGAGAAGCGGCTTCAGGAGGCGGCGCGGCGGCCGGGAAGAGCAGATGGATTCCTCAGAGAGCAAACATGCTTGAAGGCCCCTGGCCCCGCTTAGAGTCCGGCAGGGCTGAGGCCGGGGCCACACGCCTCTGGGCCGCCGCTTCCCGAGAGGAGGCTGCTGTGTGGCCGGGAGAGAAGTCGGCCGTCGGGTCAGAGCCAGGCCGGCTTCTCGCCGTCACGGTTCCCAGCCACGCCACGGTCACCGCACAGCTCCACAGCAAAGGAGATCGCGGGGATCACCTGTACTTCCTGCCGAAGGACAGCTCTGCCCCGGAGCCAGGTGGAAGAACGGTTTTCCGGAAAACGATCTTTTGGCGAAGCTCAGGGCAAGGGCAGCTTCCGGGAGCCTGGGCTGGGGGCCACGGGCGGGGGAGGCGGGTCAGCAGGAACCACTGCGGGTGCATCTGGGCAGGTGACTCGCCTGACAGGGTAGCCCCGGCCACCCCGAAGAGAAAGAGCCTCCGTGATGCCAGGTGGCGGCACAGGGCAGCCTGCCTGAAGATGAAGCGCCAAGGTCAGACCTCAGGGACCCACGTCGCGGGCGTAACACAGCAACCCAGGAAACCAGGGCTGCTCGCGACCCGGTAGCGACTGTGGTCTGGTCTCCACAGAGAGCATCTCAGTCGCCTTTTCCAGACCCACTGAGGGGAAGACAGAGCTCGGCAGTCACTGAAGAATTACGAAGGGAGCTGAGGAAAGCCTTGTCTGTGAGCCACCTCGCAGCGTGACAAAACGCGCTGAGGAAAGAAGCTGGCACTTAGGGTCTACGTAAGACAGACGACACAGTGATATCCAAGCCCCGCTCCACGGAACTGCGGGCCACTCCGGCCAGCGCCACAGAAACACAGACCACCACGTCCCAGCTCCACAGAATGACAGGCGCCGCAGTTCGGTTCCAGAGACCGCCCTAAGCTCACGCCAGGGAGCTCTGGGGTGGACGGAGCTCAGATCTGTGACCTAAACTACACCTGAGGCCAGACCCCTTCCCAGAGCCAGGAACCATCTCGAGGGAGCTGAGAACGTGGGAGAAGGAGTGAGAAAAGCTGCTGGTGAACCTTTACCAGCCCTGAGCAGAGAGGGTCCAGGGCGGCTGAGCCCGAGGGGAGGACTCAGCACAGACTGGCCGAGACGCACGACAGCGTGCAAGAGAGATTCTGTGGGCCCAAGGAGACGCCCCCAGAGCCTCTTTCTCATGACCTCCAAGGGTCTTCAGTCAGGTTTCACAGAATCGGCTTAAAGCTTCTGGAATGTTCCACTAGTCACCTGAAGAGCTTCCTTCCCAGGCGGAAAGTGTCACTGGCTGGGCGTCTGTACAGGTCAGTCCCAAGGGGCTCCTGCTGTGCTTCCAGCCTGGCCACGGAGCCCTCACAACGCCCCCAAGGGGCACTTCTGTTGGGGGGAGACACCCCACTGCTCCTAGAGGCCTGCCTGGAGGAGGCGCCTGCGGAGACCACAGCAACCAGATCCCCAAGGAGGGCAGATCACGTCCCAATCCCCAGGGCCCAGAGGGGAAGGAGGGGCACAAGGCTGGGCTTGGCGGACACAAGAGGGTCTAGAAGATCCGGAAGCCCCTGGGCTGCAGATTGAGCCTCTCCGGGAGAGCGTCTGAGTCCAGCCACAGACCGCGGGGTGGGAGGAGGCAGAGCCGCTTCAGGCGGGACCACTCGGCCAGGGTCGGGAGGGGCGACGGGGGCGCGTGGGCCCCGAGGCTCGGCAGAGGGTGAGGGGGCAACCCCACGCCGCCTCGATGCGTCGAAGCAGAGAAATGCCCCGGGGGCGGGGGGCAGGCCTGGGCTCCCCCCCCACCCCGAGAAGGGCAGGAGGGTCCCACGACCGTCACCTTCCAGAAGCAAAGGCCTCAGGAGTCAGGAGCCGGGAGGAGCACGTCTCCCGGCCACAGGTCCCCGCCAGTCCCTGAGCGCTGGACACACGTGGTCAGCGCTGTCTGGACATCGGGAGCACCAGGGACAGGCGCGTCACGCCCCGAGGCCCGCCGGCCACACCGCACACTCGCCCTGACACGAGAGGAAGCGCCTCCGTGAACCGGAGCCCGCGTGGGCCTGGGCCCCTGCTGAGCGGGACCTTGGGGGCCCCGAGTGCCCGCGGCCTCAGCAGGCGGCCTTGGAAGGGCCTCGCTCCCCGCAGCCCTACAGCCGAGTGCCCGCGGGACACCAGGGAGCGAAGCCCGGGCACTTGGCTTCTCTCACCCCAGCTCTCGCCCACATGGGCTGGCAGAGTGCTGCTGTGTCGAGCCAGAGGCTGGGGGTCCTGAAGCGCCTTCCCCGCAGCCTGAAGACCCCCTGCAAAAACACGCGCATGTTTTCCAGAGACTGTCTTCAGCGAGGAAGGCGGAGGGAGGCTCACGGCTTGCCGGGCGCGGCCGTCCGGGCCGGCTCTGCGGAGACGGACGGGAAAGCCACAGGGTGATGTTTGTTTCTTCGCTGAGTTGCCTGCACTTCTCAAGTTTCTGTGATCATCTATTATTGATGGAGAGAAACATCTTTTTCAAGAGGCGTGTACTTGGAATTTTCATACTCCTCATTTATTTTTAATTATGAAATACTCCAAACATAAAGGAAGACTGAAGATAACAGAGATGTCGAGTGTGCCCGAGCGCCGGCTCAGGCTGTGCCGCCACGTTTAGCCAGACTTAACGCAGCAGCCAGTTTGTACCGCCATTATTTTTAGATAAATTGATACAGCTCCAGCGGAATCACGCCAGGGCATAATCTCCCCAGGATCGAGGGCTCCTCTCAGCCAGTGCCGAGTGCTAATTTGGCCCAGAATGAGGCGAACCCTTATAATGAGTCTTTTAAGAATTTGTGCGTGGGGCCGGAGAGAGGGCCCACGGGCAGGGGGGTGTTGGCCTCGCACGTGGCCAAAGTGGGTTGGATCCCCGGCGCCCCCTCGGGTCCCCCCAAGTTCTCCAGGAATGATGCCAGAGAGCAGAGCCGGGAGTAAGCGCTGCTCACGGCTGGGCAAACAAACGGTGTCAACAGCACAAAGAATTCACCTGTAAGCCGCCATCCCAGCTTCCTCAGAGCTGGCCCTGAGCCCCGTCTGCCCATGCACAGAGGCTGTGACTGCTCCCAGCAGGACTCGCTTTCTTTCTTTCTTTTTTTTTTTGCTTTTTGGGTCACACCCAGTGATGCACAGGGGTTACTCCTGGCTCTGCACTCAGGAATCACCCCTGGCGGTGCTCAGGGGACCATATGGGATGCTGGGAATCGAACCCGGGTCGGCCGCGTGCAAGGCAAATGTCCTACCCGCTGTGCTATCGCTCCAGCCCAGGACTCGCTTTCTTGTGGATGAGTAAACCTCACCTGTTAGGAGGGATCGCAAAAGCATCCTTCTAGAATTTTCCTTGGACACGGGCTGCATGTTGCTTTAGGAAGATCCCCGGATCCCAGGTGCCTGGTCTGGAAACTGGTGTCCCCGCCCCCCGGGGGGTCGCAGAGCAGCCTGGAACGCAAATCTCCCATCCTGGGGCCTTCCACCGGGTCTCGGGGCTGGGAGCAGAGGGGAGCCCGGGGCACCTTCCAGGGGGAGGCGGGACCTTTCGCACTCGGACCCGAGAACTCACGGAGAGCATGCGGACAGAGCTGGGAGTCACGAAGGAGCTTGTTAGCAGGGCGGTAGGCTCGGGCGCCGGGAGTCGGCAGCCACGCGTGCCCAGCACCCTCTCGCCTCAGGGGAAGGACCTCCAGCTCACAGAGGGGCCCTCAGACGTGCCACAGGCACGCGCCCGCCTCCTTCCCAGGGAGGAAGCCGGGGCAGCTGGCGCGGGCGGGGGCTGCTTCCCTGAGGGACTCTCTCTCGCTGGCACGGCCCGCCCCTTACGGGCTGCCAGATGCGCCGTTGGTTCACTCCAGACTCGGCCTTCGGAGACGCTCTAAGCGGCCGGTGCAGCGTGGGGAGCTCGGGCAATGACTCTCCGGACCCCAGAGGCCGGGCCCCGGAAGGCAGGGACTGAGGGGAGGCCGGGTCCCGGCCGGTTCCCAGACGGGGAGGCCTGCTGGGCCCCAGGCCCCGCTCGGCTGCGCCCTGTCCTCTTCGAGGGAAGAAACCAACGTGTCTGCTCATGAAGCTCCACCAAACTGCGGCTTGTCTTCTGCATTTGTTTAGGAATCCGCTCTTCAAACAGGAATATCGACTTTTATCACACCCATTTTCGTCCATTTTAGGGGCTTTGGGGGTCGTCTTTATGGAATCCTGTTCTAAGAGGCCGGGAGAGGAGGCTCCGACACCCACTCGGGAGACAGCGGCCACTCGTACTTCTCACGTCACTAAAAACATGTCAAAGATGCAGCTCTCCTCTACGGCTGCTTACTCGCGCAGAACTGACCACCTGTAGCCTGTGCAGAACATTCTAGCAGAGGGAGGTGGGGAGAAAATTCCCCAGTTCATCCCCAAGTACAGAATCCCCTGGAAGCCGACAGGAGCAAGCAGCACTCGACGAGCGGAAAGCCGCGTGGCCTTGTGTCGGACACAGCCTGGACACCCTGAGCGGAACGTTAGCCGGAGACTCTGTGATGTGCAGGACGGCGGTGATGTGACTCCCGGCCGAAGCTGGACTCAGCCCGGATGGCTAAGGACGGTTTCATCTCATCAGAATTGCTCAAGTTATTCACCTCCCGGACAAACAACAAGAGGAAACTCTGTGTCTAATCATCTCACCGGGAAGGGACGCGAGATGCAGTGAACACCACATCCCAGACCCACACGCAGGCCTCGGCCCGGCCGCCCCGTGAGCCCTCCAGGCTGGTGTGCAGGCCGGCTGGAGCAGGAAGCTGCTTGGCTCTCCGCTGGCCCGTCGTGTTCCTCCAGCAGTAGAACAGAGGCGGCAGCGGATACCCCCGACGGCGCGGCCCTGGGTTCCGCAAGGTTGTCCGTGTTCTAGCCGCAGGGCTGACACGTGGTGGCCGATGCTGGGGACGCAGCTGGGTCTGCGGCGGGCAGGGCTGGAGCACAGAGCCGCCCCCTGCTTGTGGACGCGCGTCGGCCAGCTGTGCGCCAGGCCCGGGGACACGGCAGCTTGTTAGCAGCACTTCCCACTGATAACAAAGGAGAGGAGAGAGCAGGGACGGGAGCGGGCAGGCAGGGGGACGGCGGCTGCCGTCTGCGCTCGTGGGGCCGGCCCAGGAGGAGCCTGGGAAAGAAGCCCCCGAGAAGGGAGGACGGGGGCTGCCAAGCTGGGGACACGCACAAAGTGACCGGATGGGAACTCAGAGGAGAAAGGAAGCCCTCTGCCACCGGAGAAAGATGCTTGTGGCAAGGACAGAAAGGACAGGCCGGGCGTGAAGCTCCAACGACTCCCTCTGGCCAGGCTGCCGGACCCTCGCCTCCCCCCACCCCCACCCCCGCACCCCCATCACCCCGCCCAGGAGGTTTTTGGAGAGAAGGAGCCTGCGCTCCCTTAACCTTCATTTAAAAGACCAAATACAAAGACAGCCAGGAAAGTTCCTTAAAAAAAAAAAAAAATCACAACTGTTTCCTGGTCTCTGCAGAACTTCAGAAGCGTTTGGAATTTGCAAAAACGGAAGCAGTGAGATACAGACCAAGAAGTCTGCAGCAGAATTAGGAGGAGAGATTTTAAAAGGCCAAGTATAAACAAACTACCTCTGGGAATTTTAAATGTGATAAATGTGGCATTTCAAATCCATAAGGAAAAGATCAAAGGTCAGACATTTGGAATTCCTACCTCTTTTTTTTCACCAAAATTATTTCCAGATAAAACAGAGATTTCAATGTAAAATGAAAGTATAAAACCGTTTGAAGGGAAAAAATGAGAGCATTATCATTTTTAATATTATCCCAGAGTGAGCAAGTCCTTCTTCACACAAACACAAGACCCAGAAGCCCACAAGGCCAAGTACAGTCGAGTCAGCCACGGGCTTCACAGCCGACTTGGAAACACTGGGATGTCAACCAAACCAAGGGAGGAAAACAATCAAAGGAATGTTATTTCAATGAGAAAATTTGCTTATAATGTAGGTGGTGAAGTATTTCGCTTTATCAGAAAAAAGAAGATAATCCATTAGACAATGAACAGAGGCTACAAATAGAAGTCGGTCCCCATGGAAAAAAAAAAAGACTCTCCACTCGATTCATAATTAAAGAATTGCAGTTGGAAACGGTCTCGGGAAGCGGCCCAGCACGGCCGGGTGAGCTGGGTGGTCTCACGCTGTGAGCAGCCAGAGGCTCTCGGTCTCGCCCCTGGGCTCTGTGACCCCCAGTCAGGTTAACCCCTCAGGGCTGCGCCAGAGAGGTGATTCTGAAGGCTGGCCACAGAGGTCACTTTGGGGGTTAAAAGCTGGCATGGGGGGTAAAAGCTGCAAACCCCTAGTGGCCAGGGAGCTGGCAAGCAGGGACGGCCTTGCCCTGCCCACTGCCATGCGGGTTCGATTCTCAGCACCTCACCCAAACACCAGGAACCATGGGGTGATCCCTGAGCACAGAGCCCTGAGCACCACCAGGTGTGGCCGCAACCCCACCTCCCCCCAATTTTTTTAAAAGGACACACACACACACACACACACACACACACACCACACCCACAAACCTAGGAATGTGAGAATGCCAAACGCATGATGAGGTCAGGTGTACGCCTCCAGTTCCGTGAGCTAGAGGCAGGAAGAGGGGGACACTGGGGCACTGGGGGAGGGATTGGGCTGCAGTTTGGACGCCTGAAACTCAACCATGAGCTGTAAAAAACTAAGCACGCCGAAGGGCATGTGCATTCGAGGGCTCTCCGGGCGGCTCTGTCTCACCGCCCGTGTTCGGTGCTCTGGAGCCGCTGTGTATGGACTGGATCGGGACGGCCGTTGGCCAAGGGCAGGCGAAGAAAGAACGAGGACCAAGCTGATTGCTGATTAGTTACCGTTTATTCAATCTTCCATCTTTCTCATCTCCCGCACTCCCAGCTCCGGCCTCTCTCTGGATCTACCGCTGCTCTGGAATCTCCCCTTCACTAGTCTCTCCCCCTACTTGTCTCTCCCACCTTGCCCTCTAGGCTACACACAGCCAGGTAGCAAAATCAACTTAAGAAAGCCCTTCCTGAGGGCCGGGCATTCCAAAGCCCTTCCTGACTGCCAGCAGGCAAAATACCTCTTAAGGCTTTTCTCCTTTCCTTAGTCCAAGAACTTATTCACATCTTAATACTAGTTATTTTTGGATGGACATAGCAAGAGATACATTGAGGCTTGCAAGGCAGCTCTCCTGGCAACATCTTGCCACAGACTCAGACCACAGCACTCAGGCCAGATTAATCATTCCTAACCCTAGCAGGGTCTGAATCTAGTTATCACTGTTTGGATCATGACAGTATTTGTCCATGACCAAGCTCTTAACTTATTTTATTTTATTTTATTATATTGAATCACCGTGAAAAAAAAACTACAAAGCTTTCAGGTTTAAGTCTCAGTCATATAGTGATTGAACCCCCATCCCTTCACCAGTGCACATGTTCCACCACCAAGAACTCCAATATACCCCCTCCCACCCAGCCCCCACCTAAGTAGCTAATGATCTTCATTTTATTCTCTATACTTTGAATACATCCAATATTTCAATAGAGAACTCACTATTATTGTTTGGAATTTTCCCCCAACAATCAGGCCTGCTGAAAAGGCATCATTTAATAATTTCTTTTCATTGCTGAGAATGAGGATTCTATGAGCTCGCGCAGCCGCAATAACCGGTTTTGGATTTCTGATGTTTTAGTTCAGCTCACAGTCTCGATGCATGTCTGTAAGAAGCCGCTCTAGGTGCCAAAATGGGTTAGAAGACCTCTTGGATCATAGTCTTTACGAGCAGAGGGTCTGTTTCGAGAGCAGCAGCTCCAGATCTTATCTGGGCCAAGTCCAAGCTCTTAACTCATAGTTAAGCATTAGGCACTTTGGCCAGGCCCATCTCAATGTCAGGGTAGCACACAACTCACCGCTTGCCCTGGGTTCGTCCCATCCCTCGTCAGGACCCTGCTTTTGGGGGTGCTAGGAAGTAAGGGCAGCTGAGGCTTAGGTCGAGAGAACAGATGCCCAGGAGGAAAATATCATGTAGAGTCAAATGACTCCCAGGTTACACAAGCATAGCATTTGCTAAGTCTTCCTGTGTCCATACAAAAAGGACATTGCTCTGAATAAACTATGCAAAGGACTCAAGGAGAAGAGAAAAACAATATTTACAAGTCAACAGAACACTAAGAAAGAAGTTACAAATAAACACAGAGGAATGGGAGCACTGTGACGGGAGTAACCCAATAAACCTAAACTACTGGAGGCTATTTTATCCTACAATGAACAACCTGGTAAATCACAGTGCTTTAACTAAATGTGGAGAGAAAAATAACAGAAAGCAAGGAAGACAGGAGCAAGAAGTCAGAGATTCCAAGTTATCAGGGAAGATAACACAAGGTCTCACACGAGTCTGCTATTTGACCACGTATTGATCTCACCCAAAAGAATAAGTACATGATGCTGGGAGTGTGTGTGTGTGTGTGTGTGTGTGTGTGTGTGTGTCCACACGCGTGCGATTGCATTCATGCATATGTGTGCACATGTGTGAATGTGTGTGAGCGTGTATGCATGCACTGCATGCATGAGTGTGTGCATGCATGAGATGTGTGCATGGGTATGAGCATGCGTGAGTGCATGTGTGTGAGCATGCATGCCTGCATGCATATGTGTGCACATGTGTACGTGTACTTACATGTGTGTGTGCATGCACATGAGTTTGTGTGTGTAAGAAGATGAAATTTCATTTCAAGTTTGTCAGGAAATTGCAGGATGAGTGAGTCTCACCTCAGGGTGTGGGTGTGGGCATCGAGGCAAGTGGGCGCTTCGATTCGGGGTTCAGGTGGCCATTGGGAGCAGAACTACGCATCGTTCTAACAATACAACAGAGTAATGAAGCAACTCGAAAACTAGAAGACTGAATTTTTTGGGAAAAAAAAGTAAAAGATTTATTTAAGGCTTGAAAAGAAATTATCTTGGGGAAGTCGTTCCTCTAATTCGAAGCAGACTTTTGTCCCGAGCCCTTCCCCGCTTCCTGCCGGCCTCTGCTCCTGGTTTTCAGCTGTCTGTCTTCATCGGGCTGCACCTTGGGGTGGACATTCTGCATGCTTCCTTCTGCGCACCCTGCAATAGATTACATGCCATTTCCTGATCCTCTGGAGATAGCGGCGCGCAGAGGAGGAAGGGCGGCCGCCGGGCGAGGCCGCCGGGCCCGGACACTCGGCAGAGCATCTCGAAGCCTTCAGGCTTATCAGAGTCTCCAGGCCCCGGCGTCTCTGGGAAACGTCTCCTCTCACCTCGCCGCTCCTGCCTTCACTTCGCTGACATTAGCCCGCGAGCGGTGCTGGCTCGGCCGGGCAGACAGAGCCAGAGACAGACTCGGGCCTTCCTGCCGCTAGCCGGGAGCTGGGCTGGACAAACACGCGGTTCGTTTCCGAGAGCCCGTCAGCTTCCTGTCACACGCCCCCTCGGGCACCCCCAGTCACTGTCCGCTCCAGACCCCCCTTGGCCTGTGCTCAGAATGTCTCAGCTACGGAGACGGTTTGGGGGCCGACGCTTCTGTTTGCTTCGTGAGCCCGTGAAACAGCCGGGCCGGCTTGGGGCCGAGCCTTCTCCAAGATGCCGCAGCACCTTCTAGAAGCTGTTTGCCCGCCCTGCCTGCAGGGCCAGTGTGGGGGAACGGGCTCAGAGGGCTCGGCGCTCCCGCTCCGCATCCCGGCCTCCGCCTCTCAGCGACGGGCCCTGGGGTAGATTTGTGACTGTCTCTGACTCCGTGAATGTTTCCCAAAGAGAGCAGTCGAAATTGGCCTGTCTTTTATATTGGAATAAAGGCAAAAAACAGACACGGGTTTAGTGCAAAATGTGTGCAGGATAATTCTTTTTAATGTCATTATCAAAATTACTGGGATCGGGGTTCTCGGCCGTGATTCCTATTGGTCCCAGGGGGAGCTAGCAGTTGCCAAAAAGCACATTTCCCCCAAAATGAGCCATTTGAAAGCAGCTCTGAAGCTGCCTTTTTGTCCCTCTTCACTGTTGCAAGGATTTTTATCGTCTTCCCCATTTACGAAAGAAAAAAAAAAAGGAACTCGTGAAAGAAAGATCAAGCATTCTAAATTTTCACATAAATGTCAAGGTGAAAAGGAAGGCAGATCCAGGAAGCTACTCACATCCCGGAGGCGACGGTTGGTTTCATTTCCCTGACCACCCGGGCCCCCTTTTCCCCTGCCGCTGGACCACGGCGTCCTGGCCACAGAGACAGGCCCGGCCCCACGCCACACTTACCCTGGCCTCTCTCTGAACGCGCTCGCCTGCTCCCTGCTTTGCGGGGCGAGACGCGGGCCAAAGGGGCTTGCGGCTGAGCCTTGGCTCCTGCGTGATGGTGTCCGTGGCCAAGGGGAGAGCAGGGAGCAGGTGTGACACCGGGCGGGGGGTGAGGGAGGGTGGCCCAGAGTCCGGGAAAACAGGATGGATTTGCTGCCATTCTCAGAGTCCCGCAGTCTCAAGGTTGGGGATTTCGGGGTACAGTCGGGGACAGAGCTGAGTGGAGGGGTCCCTCCCCCTCTTTGAGGGTCCGTGGGCAGGAACCGCCCGACATTCAGAGGTTTCCTGACAGGGGTCGGCCCAGACCCTTCAGGCCTGCACCCGCCCCTCTCCGTTCCGTCTTTGAACTCGAAAAAACACAGGTGCCATCTACCTTAAAGTGTGCCCCCCGCCCCCCGGCCCCCAGAGGGGACGACCTTAAGTGCTTTCATAGGCTGGGGTTCAGATTTCCCCATTTTTCACATTGGTCCATCTCCAGTTATGAGCGGGCTATGGAACTTCCCGTTCCTCCTAACTCCCGCGGATTCCAGAAGAAACTCTTAGGACGTTAATAATTAAACCCAGCCCTGAAAGCCTCACTTTAGACAGTAGCGCGCCAGCCAGGGAAGTCAGGCGTTCCAGCTCAGGTTTGCCGCTGTTATGGTTTTGTTTCTTTCCCTTCTTTCTTTTGGCTCTTAATCCCATCTACATTCAGTTAAATTATTTTATACATTGTGGTTATGTTCTATAATTAGGATCTGTCCTGGAGCTATAATTTCCTCTCATGGTTTATCTATAATTATATTTGTTCAACTTCAGTCTGCACATAAAATATCTTAAGAAAATTATTAAAAGATACCGAAGTCAATTTGCTGCTAGCGATGTTGTCGTCACCGGCATTAAACTGATCCTTTGGTCATAAACAATGAAGTACTTGGGCGGGGGTAGTATCTGGCCACTGTTTCCCGGCCATGAAGCAGTGTCAGGTGTCGGACTGGGGCCCTCGGGGTGGGGGAGACCCCTGAGGTGAGCCCCGGGCTCCCTGGCTCCTGCCCTGGGGCAATGCCACTCCCAGTGGCACCGGGCAGAGTGAGCCCAGCAGTGAGGAGCACTTTCGGGGAGTTAAGAGACGTGAGCCTTGGGGGCTGGAGCAAGAGCACAGCGGGTAGGGCGTTTGCCTTGCACGCGGCTGACCCGGGTTCGAATCCCAGCATCCCATATGGTCCCCTGAGCACCGCCAGGGGTAATTCCTGAGTGTAGAACCAGGAGTAACCCCTGTGCATCGCTGGGTGTGACCCAAAAAGCAAAAAAAAAAACAAAAAAAAAAAAAAAGAGACGTGAGCCTCCAGGAGGGAGGGGTGCAGCCGAGGGCGCAGGCTCCGTGTGGGAAACCTCTCCCGGCTTCGGCTGAACTGCAGAGCGAGATGACGGGACGCTGAGCAGAGGCAGGTGGAACGGACTCAACGCAGCGCGGGACCGTGAGCTCCAGAGGACGGGAGGACGTCGGCAGGGGGTGGCGGGGGGGATGCTGGGTTCTGAAGCCGGGGGAGGGGAGGGGCTACAGGGGCCTCTCCGTATCACGGAGGCTCCCCTGGAAGCAGCGGGCTCCAGGGAATGAAGGCAGTCAGAAGGGAGAGGCCGTGAGTGCCCTTAAGGCAGGGCCGCCCTTCGGCGCCCCCAGGAGACCCCGCTCCCACCGGAGCCCCAAGCCGAGCCCAGGCTGCCCAGGGCCGAAGTGTCGCAAGCCAACTCGGGGTGGGCAGCAGGATCCACAGTGGCGTCCGGAGATAATGTCGATGTCCCACATGCAACAAACAGAAAAGCACTCAAGGTATAAATAAATAATAGAATTTGAACCGGCCGCATGTCAAGTCCATCTGCAACGATGCACGTGCTGGTTCTCAGAGGCCGTCTTCAAAGCGGTTCAGATAACTTGGCTCAAAATATAACTTATTTTTCTTTTGGGGTCACACCTAGTGATGCACAGGGATTATTCTTGGCTTTTCACTCAGGAAATTACTCCTGGTGGCGAGTGGGGGATCTTATGGGCGAACGCCCTCCCCACTGTACTATTGCTCCAGCCCCCTCAAAAAAAAACTTTTTAAGTTAAAGTACTTAAAGTAAAATGTGGACTTCGTGAGTGAAAGATAAAAGCCACTGAAGATTTTTTTTTAAGTAGTCACATAGAAATTCTCGCCCTAAAAATGTAGGTACCTGAAATGGAGAACTCAGTGAGTGGAGGTTGAGAGCCCAGACGAGTCGAGACTGTGTGAGACCGGGGGAAGGTCCAGTCAGAAGAACAGAGGGAGAAACATATCTCGGTGTCATAATCTGACTGCTCGCGATGTCTAAGACAGTGACAGGTATTCCTGGAATTTTACAAAGTGAAGGGGAAGGAGTCTTTGTAGATATTACAGAAATTTATTGGAAATGCATCGATTTATACTTCAAAAAGTTCAATGAGCCTCAAGCAAGATAGATATAGAGAAAACTCGGGGAATCACTGTCACATGACTAAAACCAAAAATAAAATATGGTGAAAGCAGCCAGAGAGGAGGGACAGGTGACACACTCAGCATCATTTGGTGCCACTGTGCAAAGACCACGATAGATAGAAAATAGATGTATAGAGAAAAGACCCCCAAGCCGGCCTCACATGTCGGGGGAAAAGGTAGCTGAGATAGAGAAGGGACCACCAAGTAAAGGGTGCTTGGAGGGCTCGCTCGGGAGGGGAGATGCGGGCTGAAAGTCGACTATAGACCGAGCATGATGGCCACTTAGTACCTGTACTGCAGACCACCACACCCAAAAGGAGCGAGAGAGTAAAAGGGAATGCCCTGCCACAGAGGTGGGGGATGGCGGGGTGGGGGGAGGGATGCTGGGACCATCGGTGGTGGGGAATGGGCACTGGTGGAGGGATGGGTACTCGATCATTGTATAACTGAAACCTAAGCACAAAAGTTTGTAAGTCTGTAACTGTACCTCAGGGTGATTCACTGAAAAAAAAAAATTGAAAAAAATAAGAAAAAAGACCACAATCGATAGAAAGCAATCTTGCATAGACAGGCCCGTATTCTAGGTGTGCAGTGCACAACGCGTACAGGATCGTGTGACACTTAGGAAATAGCAAAGTGTGACTTACAATTCCCTCAGTTTATCAGTAGCATATTCCTACGTTACGAGGTACATGAGATAAGAGATAAAAGCAGCCTGGGTCTCTCCCACGCTAGGATATAGGCCGAAAGACAGAGAGATAAGACAGAGCCAAGAGGAAAAGCTGTTAATCTCTATTCTCTATTCTAATTCATGGAATAAAAAGATCTTTCCTTAAAAGAGAGTCTTCTTAAGCTTTAAAAATGAAATAAAGCCATTTTCTTTCAAAACAAAGGCTCGAAGAATTCATTCTAAGTAGTATATTCAACATAAATGGGGGAAAAAAGGATTTTTCTGGACCAGAGAAGTCAGAGGGCAAGTCAGAACTACGGGAAAGAACTGGGAAGGGAGCGATGACGAATTAGCGGATGTGTTGGTCGTGCCGGTGGTGAGCTATTTTCTTCCACCCACTCTGCCTGGGCATAAAGTGAACCTTTAAGACCGGGCTGAAGCACCTTACGATGAGATTTCTACCTGTGTATGTAAAGTAGCAGAGCGCGACTCCGCAGAGCGGGGGCAGGGGGTGCCCCCCCGGGAGCAGGGCCGGGCTCCCTGCAGGAAGCAGAGTGAGGACTGAGAAGTGTCGGGTGTTAGAACGGGCTGTGACGTGTGACACAACATACTAAATCATCTCTGGGTAGACCGACTAGGTGGCGTGTCTGTTGACAGTAACACGAAGATGTAATAAAGCACAGCTAAGAAACTAATAAAAGAAAAGAAACAGATGGGCTAGAGTGAGAGTATAGCTCAGGGGGGTTGTGGGGGGGGTTTTGCCTCAAAGGCTCAGGTTTGATCCCAGCGTCCCACTGGTCCCCGAGCCGCCAGGGGTGGTCCCCGAGTGCAGAGCCTGAAGTAAGGCCTGAGCACCGCTGGGTCTGGCCCCAAAACCTAAACGAAAAAGAAAAAAAATAGAATAATGAAAATATCCTATTTACCTGGAACAAAGGAACAAAGGAATCCCCACCCCTCCCTGCAGAAAAGAGAAGAGTAAGGAGGGAAAGCAAGATGGTAGACAAACCTTCTCACAGTATAGCCCACGGTAGTCAGAGGGCTGAAGCCCCCGCCAAGCAGTAGAGGAAACAACCGGGATTAGAACAGGACGGGCCGAGAGGGATATTCTTCACACGCAGGCGACTGCGCGTCTCCCCGGGCACGTCCGGGAGAGCAGGCACAGCTGTGCTCGCGCAAGGCCAGCGTCGGGCTGGGGACGGGGGCTCAAAGGCCACGTTACAGCACGGGAAATGCCCCGCTCCCTCTCCAGGATATACAAAACCCTAGTAGGCCGCCACGGAAACTACGCTGGCGAGACCAGCGGCGGAAGGGGGAGGAGGTCCTGTGCAGAACCCGAGACACAGGCCCCTCGATTCCTGCTGTAGCACCGTCGTCCCGTTGTTCATCGATTTGCTCGAGCGGGCACCAGTAACGTCTCCACTGTGAGACTCGTTGTGACTGTCTTTGGCATATCGAATACGCCACGGGGAGCTTGCCAGGCTCTGCCGTGCAGGTGGGATACTCTCGGTAGCTTGCCGGGCTCTCCGAGAGGGACGGAGGAATCGAACCCGGATAGGCCGCATGCAAGGCAAACGCCCTACCTGCTGTGCTTTGGCTCCAGTCCTATTTAAACAAAACCAAAGAGCAGGCGGCCTGTCCCTCCTTCCCAAGGGCCGAGGTGTCCCCTGACCCACCTTCCTGCCCAGACGGTTTCCTCAGTATCTGCAGACGAGACCTGGCTCGGGGCAAGAGCATGGCCGGGACAGGGACACATGCTTTTGTCACGCATGCACATCCCCCGGGGACCCAAGGAGGCAGTGTCTCACATCTGCGACGCACGTTTCTCCCCAGATTGACGAGCTTGAATCCAGGTGTGGGGGGAGCAGCGAGGCGGGCGGGCTCTGTCGGGGCGGGCGGGCTCTGGGGCGTGAGGCGGCGGCCGCAGACGAGAATGCTGAGCTCCCCTGTGACAGAGACGGGCCTTTCCCTCGGTGCTTCTCCCCCGGGTTGGTGTGGGGCTCGCCCGGGAAGCCCCTGTTTCTGGAAGCCACACTCGGGCACGCACGCCAGACTCCCGCCTCACGCCCAATCGGGCCGTGGGGGGCTCATGACAGCTTCGGAGCACGCGTGGCCCTGGGGGTGAAGCTCCCGGTCTCACACGTGCCCGGCGTTTCCCGAGTCCCTGGAACGTCTGGGCCCTTCTCAGCACCTGCAGGAATGTTCCGGTAGCAGCGTGTGCGCCCGATGGCGGCCTTGAGCTGGGAAAGTCGCGCCCGTTGGGAGAGACTCCGCGACACCGAGCCCCTCAGTGCTCCCTTTCTTATTTCTATTCATTTCATTACACTTTTTGTTTTTTTTTAAGGTTTGTCTGTTTGGGGGCTCTCCCGAAGGTGCTCAGAGCTTACTCCTGACTGCTCAGGCGTCACTCCTGGCAGTGCTCCGAGGAGCAGTGGGCGTGCAGGGGATCAACCCCGGTCAGGCCACTGGCAAAGCAAGGCCTGCCGGCTGTGCTATCACCACGGCCCCTCATTTTATTTCACTTTATTTGGGGGGGGGGTTAGAGGGCCGCATCTACCAGTGCCCAGAGTTTGCTTCTGGCCCTGTGCTCAGGAGTCACTCCTGACGGTGCCAGGAAACAAACCTGGGTCAGTTTGGTACCAGGCAGCCCCCCGGGCCCTTGGACTCTCTCTCCACCCCTCAGATTCTTCTACACTGGGAAACTGGCCCGGGAATGGGGCAAACGTATTCCTGCTTCTGTGCGTGGGAAGGGAGGGACCGGGTCCGGGCAGCTCCGGGCTCCTCTTCTCTCCCTCCTCACCCTGCACCTTCTCGGCCCACACAGCGTCACAACGGGACAAGGCCAGCAGGACCTCGCCAGAGCCCGCGCTGCTCTCGGCGCTGTTCCTGCGACATACACATGCAAATGTAACGGGGAAGGCACGGTGCTAGGTAATGGAGGCTAAATTGCCGTCAAATTTTCCCGGGATGTGCCTGATGATGGAGCCTCCTAAGGAACCTTAAATGTGTTTCTTCAGCTTTTCCCCACCAACATTTATCATCCATGCCATTTTGGGTAGTTTATGTTATTATTTCAACGCTATCAATTTTATCATTCTTTGTCATGAAATCCCCTTGGTTGCCCGCATTGAAAGGTGAGATTAGAATGTAATAAAGGCTGACTTCCTAAGGAACTTAAAAGGCAAAAACACTTTTTGAATCATGCTATGAGGAGACAGCTAGAGAAAGGCTCTGATTAAACCCTCTTTCCGCTGAAAATTTCTAAGCATTATATTAATGACCTTGAAGATTGTCCAGCAAAAATATCTTGTGGGTATGAATTTCTTCAAAGGTTGAAATGCAGGTGGAATACTCCAGGGGCTCCTGTGATATCAAATAAAAAGCTTAATCAATTTGTAGAAGCAAAAGAAGGTGGACATGCTTTAGAGCGCCAGAAATTGATACTCCGGAATCTCCTATTATTGGAGCCGAGAGTAACGAACTGGCAATCTAATATGATTTCTTTCTGGCTTTGGCAAACATGAAAGGAAACACAAATTTCACCGGGTTTGAAATCAACAGAACTGTAACTGTAAGGCTGTCAGAGTCTCCCTGGTATCGACGCTATCGGCGAGTCTCCTCGGCCGAGGGTGAAACCCTCCTCCTTAGGCCCCGGGCACCAGGATTAACTCCTGCAACTGGACCTTAAACCCAGGTCTCCACAGTTATTTGGACGTCTCTGTACCCGAGGCCACGCAGCGACCCCCTTGCCCGGCCACACCCCAGGAGCGGCGCGAGTACGGGCAGGGCGTGCAGTGATGCTAGGATGGTCTGGAACTTAGAGAACCAACCCGACGTTTGCAGACGCAGAAAGGAAGCTGCCGGCCTTCAGGAGTCCCTCGTGCTGTCTGCACACCTTCTCACTAGCATCAGGGGATCGGGGAGCCACAGCGTCACCAGCAAACTCTCACTCCCGGACTGCAAGGGTGTAGCCAGAGAACTTTCTGGAATTCTCTCCTCGGGAGTCGGTAACAAGATGAATCAGAATGCAGAGATCTGCTCCGGAGGAGAAGAGAGGACAGGAAACCACGGGCCCGGGCTCCAAACAGTCTCGAGATTCTAGAGAATGACTCGAGAATGGGCCACGCCCCTTCCAGCGGATAAGCTGAGCCGGAACCTGCCGGCAAGGCACCAGAACTCGAGGGGAACCGACCTGAGCCCACGGCAGGGGCTTCCTCTGCTCCCTTCAAGTCTTCCAGCTCCCTCCTTCCGATTAACCGCCTGCGTCCTCCTGGTGGGAGAGTCTGGGGACACTTCTGCTGGGCCAGGCTTCCAGGACTGGCCTTAGGTCAGCAAGGGGCCCTCTGAGCAGAAAGCAGGAAGTTGGGCTCTTTGTTTCCCTAAAATGATGCACTGAGTCATTTTCACAGCCTCAACTGTTGATTGCCAAAAGAGAAACACTTAGGAGTCGCCCAACTTGTCTTCCTCCCTGTATCACGGTTGCAATTCAAAATATACTTACATGTGTTCAGTTAGACTGTGATGCAAAACGGTTCAATTGAGTCTCGTGAAAATTGCCAGTAATGGAAGGAGTCGAAACAGCATTAAAAACAGAATTTTAATGGAGCTTTTTTCATGATTAATGATTGAAGAGGCGGTTCACCTCTGAGACCTGCTGCGGATACGGGTACGGCCCGGCGCGAGGTTTACACCCTCTTCCCCGGACTCTCAAAGGCCGGCAAGAGCTCACCAGATGCCGCCAGAACCGCGAAGCTTTCCAATGCAAGTCTCCTGCCCCCGGGCCTGGCTGTCTTCACCGGGGCCCCTTAGAGGGGGTGGGTTGAGTTTCCCTCCCCACCCCGAGCAGAGCCCCGGCAGCCAAAGCCCTCCGGAACCCAGCCACAGCCATGCTCAAGGCCACTCTCCACACGCTTGGACGAGCCTCACGCATGAAGGAACTGACAGAGGGACCCAGGTGTGTGGGACCTGGGGCTAAGATCTCCAAGCCTGCTCAGATCGGGACTGGCCTCCTCCACCCAGATCCCCCATTTCCAGTAGCTTGGCAACCACACCCACAAACTGCCCCCTGCACCGTGTAATCCCATCAACAGTCAACATCCAGAGACTATAAAACAATGCTCCCTGTCTAGTTCTCCCTCTCAGAGAACCTGGCAAGCTACTGAGAGTTTCCTGCCCACACAGCAGAGCTTGGCAAGCTCCCTGTGGTGTATTCAATATGTCAAAACCAGTAACAATGATGGGTCTCATTCCCCTGATTCAGGGTCTGTAAAGACCTGGCTCCGGAAGGTTCTGTGGGTGTGGGTGGGAGCATGGCCAGCTGGGCAGGACAAAGGCTGGCGGTGTCCTGGGTGTCCCGGCCTGGAGAAGCACACGTCCGGTGGCACCTCCCTGGGCACGAGCCTCATCTCTGTTCTGAGACCTGAGGTTGCTCACCCCCCACCCCAGTCCTTCCTGCCCACCGGTTCCCAGGGGGCCACGGGGCCCCAGAAGCGACTGTTCTCAGAACTCGTCTCAGAAAGAACGACCTGGTGCCTCCAGGGAGCACATACTCACAGACACACACAGGTACACACAAACACAGGTACACTTGCACACAGACACATACACACAGGAGCAGAAACACATACTCAGAGACATACAGACACATAGATGCAGACATACACACTTACACACAAAGACACACAGATACACTGATACAGACTTACACACAGACAGATGCAGAAGCACACTCACACAAATGCAGACACATGTAATCACAGAGACACTCACTGTATCACTGTCATCCCATTGCTCATCGATTTGCTCGAGCGGGCACCAGTAACATCTCCATTCATCCTAGCCCTGAGATTTTAGCAGCCTCTCTTTACTCGTCCTTCCCAAAGGTGCCACACTGGAGGCTCTTTCAGGGTCAGGGGAATGAGACCCATCATTGTTACTGTTTTTTGGCATATGAATACACCACGGGGAGCTTCCCAGGCTCTGCTGTGCAGGCAGGAAACTCTCGGTAGCTTGCCAGTTTCTCTGAAAAGGAGAACTAGGCTATAAGAGGTTGCATGGCCAAGAATGTGGCTGTGTGCTTCCAAGAGCCTTGTTTTATAGTCTCTGGATGTTGGCCATTGATGGGAATACATGGCGCTGGGGGCAGTTTGTGGGTGTGGCTGCCAAGCTACTGGAAAATGGGGGGGTCTGGGTGGAGAAGGCCTAGTCTGCCGGTTCCAAACATGTGGAGAGGGGCCTTGAGCATGGCTGTGGCTGGATTCAGAGGGCTTCAGCTACCAGGGCTCTGCTCGGGGCGGGGAGGGAAAGGCAACCTGCCCCTCTCAGAGGGGCCCCGCTGAAGACAGCCAGGCGTGGGGTCAAGAGACTCTGCAAGAGACACATACATACACACAAGTACTTACACGGGCACATACAGACAGAGAATGGCAGATTCACACACATGCGGACACACAGATACACATACTCTCACACACATGCCCTGACACACACGCACATGCTGCACACATAGGCACATAGACCCAGACATACTCAGACACATATGCACACATGTCAATATGCACAGACACACAGACGCACACAGAGACATATACATACGCACATTCACGCATACCCACACGCTCCAACACAATTATGCACGAATACATTGCACATAGCCAAGCACCTGTGTAGACACAGACCCACAGGTCCACACTCAAACGCAACCCACAGAGACGCACACAAGCTCGCTTCCCCGGTGTGAGCACGGGAGCACGTTGGCTACGTCCAGCTCCCGCGTCGCTTCCTGCCCGTTGTTGGAGCGAGCGGAAACTGCGGAAGGAAGGAGGGAGGGAACGAGGGCAGATCTGCGTGTCTGGGCCTTGTTCTAATAGAGGAGCAAGGGGAGCACGGGGACACCCAGGACCCGGCCTGCGACGTCTCCATTGCCTTCACTTTCCGGAGTAAAATAAACATGGGCCCACATGTGGCAGGCCCCGGGGTGAAGCCTGGCTCTGGACTCAGGGCTCAGTCCGGCCTGGCTCCGCAGACCCTCGGCGGGGCTGGGGTCGGACCAGGCTCAGCTGCGTCAGGGAAAGAGCTTTCATCCCTGCATCATCTCTCCAGCCTGTTTAATTCCAGCTTTTTTTAGGATCATTGAGGATCATTCATAAGTATGAAAATGTGTTGGAGGAAAACTGGCACTCACTTACTCCTGGGTCTGTGCTCAGGGTTGTATGGTGAGAGGACTCGAACTCGCATCAGTCATGTGCCCTCTACTCTCTGCATGCACTATCTTCTAGCCCCTAAATATGCATATATAAAAATATATATACAGATATATATGTTTTTTTGCTTTTGGGGTCACACCCGGCAATGCTCAGGGGTTACTCCTGGCTCTGCACTCAGGAATTCCTCCTGGTGGTGCTCGGGGGACCCTATGGGATGCTGGGAATCAACCCAGGTCAGCTGCGTGCAAGGCAAATGCCCTACCTACTCTGCTATCGCTCCAGCCCCCATATATATATATATATACATATATATATACATATATATACTTTTTTAAGGAGCACAAACTCCCCCAAATAATGATAGTCATGACTGACATAGAAATACTACTGTGTAAAATGTAAATATTCTTGTGATAGAGGCAGAATGAAAGAAAATTACTTCCACCATTGCTGCCTCAACGAAATTAGACTATTCCTCAGATGTATTAAATGTTAGAGAGCAGCAGATGATCACCGGCGAAGGGCTGGGGAAACAGAGTCCCGGCAGCAAGCCTCGGTCCCTGGTGCGAGAGCCGCATTCTCCTGTACCTCGACAATGTGTCTCTGCTCGCTGACACATGAATCCAAATAATTATTCCAGGAGACGGGAACTCCCAGTGTAAAGAAAGGAAAGGGGGAAGGAATCCCGCCAACTCGAAGGTGCCTAACATCTAAATAGCTTTACCGGGAAAAGGAAGCCAATTGCAAATATTAAAAATTCATAGATGTGGACAATCATGTAAGGCTGTGGCAGCCACGTAGAAGTAATGACCTGCAGGAGAGAGCCCGACGCTAATAGCAGCGAGTGGGTAGCAGGACGGGAGAGGCAGGCTGGGTGCCGCTTCGTCCTTCTGGGTGGCAAAGAGACTGGCACCTGCTGAGTCCGGAAGGAGGGAACGTGCACGACAGCCCAGGGTCTGAGGGGGCGTCCCTGGCTCCATCCAAACGGGCTGCACACTTGAAGCAAGTCCAGCCACAGCTCTGAGGAGGAGTTCTAATTAGAGCACAACCCTCGAGTTCCTTTGGAAAAAAACGGCTCCCATTAGGGTAGAAAGACAAATGAGGAAATCTCGCCTAAACCAGCCTCTGCAGGCGTGAAACGCCGCTGTCCCCCGCCCGGGGACAGGCCCGCAGGTACAGCGGAGACACACCCAAGAACATGATGGCAACACTTCCAGCCAAGATGAGATGATGCATGCGGGGAAATGACTATTCATTTAGGGAACAAAGTAAATTAGGTTCAGGCTTCAAATAAATTCCAGAGGGATTTACATTTATCATAAAATCATAAAATAGAAGGAAATACCTCATAAAAATGTCTGAGTCCTCTGGGAATAGAGAAAGCGGTCGGATGACACCACAAACAAAGCTTAGAGGAAAACATCAGCACGTGTGTGCGAAGGGGACACTGGCCAGAGTCAAAGTCACGTAGGAAAATAAAAATGCCGGTGACAGGCTGAGAAAATGTGTGTGCGAAGAGGTGAAGGCAGAATTTCCACAAAATGATGCCCAGAAACAGACGCCCCGGTGGAGAGATGAGAGGAGCGAGGCGTTCACCCGCACACCCCTAAATTCTCAGTAGATCCCTCCGACTCAGAGATGCAAATCTCAGGGGCAGTTAGCCAGCCACCGCGTCACCGCTCAGAGTAGGAGGCCGGTGGAGGGAGGGATGGGCGGGTGGACGGAGGGGGCTGGACGGGAGGATGGCGCGTGGCTGAGTGGCTGGACAGATGGGTGGATGGACAGGTGAATGGACGGCGGGTGATTGATGGACGATGGTGAATAAATGACAGAGAGATGGATGACAGGGCCTGGGTGGACGGTGAGTGGGCAGATGGACAGGACCACAGCCTTCCCCGGGAGGTCCTGGGTCGGAGAAAGGTCCCGAGTGTGTTCACGACTGACTCGGGAAGTGGACACCACCTTTCTTGAAGACACGTTGGCGAGAAAAGTTTCAGAGCAAACTCATTTCTTTGCATTTACCCACAATTTCGGCCACGCATGCAGCCGTAATGGTCAGCAGCTCCTCGAGTGGATATTTAAATGAGGGAGATATGCCAATAGGAGCTTTCCCGTATCAGCTGAGGGTGGAGGTGCTGGCTGGTGGCCCGGAGGGGCGGGGGGAGTCACACGGGCGAAGAGATGAAGGTCACGAGCCAACGTTCCTGACCTCTAAGCAACAGCAAAGAGTCGTGTGCACAGTCGAACCCGGCGCCACCAGCCCCTTCCTCCTGAGAGCCTGCGTCACGCGCGAGGGACGGGCAGAGAGAGGTGGGAGCCCCCGCCCCCACGCACCCAGGGGTCCCTGTCTCTCCCTCGGGCACGGCACTGCGGCTCCTGGGTGCAGCAGGGGGCCCTTCGCAGGGGCGCCTGGCCGTGCCCGAGCCCCGGCGTGGCATATGGTGGGACCGTCCGGGAGGCGCCGGGCTGGGGCGGGCACAGCCAGTGAAGGATGCGCCGGGTCACGGCTGGCTGGCAGCGCCAACTGGCAGGATGAGTGCGATTTTTAAAATAGGAAATACAAATTTTTATCAAAGGAGAAGTAAAACATTATAGCTTTGGGTTCATTAAACCCGGCTCACACCCTGGGACTCCAGAACGCGGGCACCGGCTATTGACAGCCGCAGCTCGCCGAGATGGCTCCGCGCCCGCCCTGGAGACCGGGAGGCGGTGCCTGCTGGCTGAGCGCCCCTGAGTGGCGCCAGCCCCCACCCCGGGCGCCCCGCACCCACAGCCTCCCCCTGGGTGGGGCTGGCTGCTGCCACTGGCTCCCCCAGGGCCCCCCAGGGCACCCCCGAAGGCCAGTTCCTGCGGCCCCTCCCTGTCCCCCGATGCAGGCGGCCCTCTCCGCACCTGACCGCCCAGTGTCCCCGAGACGGCCTCCCCACATCCCACCCCCTAAGATGGTCACTCTGGAGGCCCACTCAGGGTGTCCCCCAAAGCGCTCTCTGAGCGTGACCTTCCCCTGTGAATCAATCCCGGGAAATATGACCATTTTAGGGGCTGGGTTGGCGGGTTTGATTTTGCTGGGGACAGATTTAGCCTCGGGCTAGAACTGAGCCCCAGGTAGGGGCCGGCCGGGCCGAGGCCGCCAGAGAGGGTATTTATCCCACTCACGATACGGCCTCGTTGTTATTTTTTATTGATCGGGAGAATTCAGGTTTCTATGAGATAGAAAATGACATCAATAAAATCAGAATAGCGGCCTTTAAAATTAGCCTTGTGGATAAGGAGGAACACGCTGTCCAGTCTCGGAAACGGCTCAGATTCCACGGCCCCCCTCGGGACGGGGGCTGAGCGGTGGCGGCAAAGGCCCCCCTGCTGGCCAGTTCCCTCCCCCCGCTGTGTTTGAAACCGGACAGCTGCCCGTTTCCACGCGAGATTCCTCCCGTGTGTCTTCCTGGGCGCGAGCGGGCGTGAAGTGCGAGCAGCAGAGGGGAGCGGGCCTGCCCCGGGCCCGGAGGACTCGGCCCTGAGAACCGGAGCCGGGACTCAGCACCCTCTCCACTCGAGGACCCGTCTGCCCGTCACTTGGCGACACTCATTAATTGCTATCATACGTGCAGAAGGGAAAAGAACCTTGCGGACAAAGCCACCTAATACTCCCGGCCCTGAAAATGAGGGGGAAATATTCAGCCCGGCCTGTCAGGGCTGGCCAGCAGCTGCCGGCCACGCTCGGCCAGGGCTGGTCTCCGGGCCGCGGCACTAACGATTTCTGCATCTTGCTGCCGGAGAGGGCTTGAAGGGAGGCTGATTTGAATCTTCCTTCAATCTCCCATCAATAAAACACAGACGGGGCCGAGCAAACGCCGAGCTGGGAGCGGCCTGCTTTTATAATTGCTTTTTACCCTCAGGCACTCGGAATCCAGAGGGTCAGGGTCCTGGCGAGGGCGCGAGGGGCCCGCCGGGGCCCGAGACACAAATTAATTTGTTTGTGGGCACAGGTCTCATTTGTGGGGAGAGAAGCTGTGCGGCGCTTTATGGCGTTATAACCTAATTAACGGCAGGTCCCTGTAAAATATTTATGCAAACTTTACCAAACCCAAAGATTTTAATCTCGTTTGAGAGGTTGGCTGACTTGGGGGACTGAAACCGATTCCTAAAACAAGCACGTGGATGAGGAATCCAGAGGCCAACTGTGGAGGGAAAGAAGAGCGTGCTGGGTGCTGGGTGCTGGGTGCTGGGTGCTGGGTGCTGGGTGCTGGGTGCTGGGTGCTGGGTGCTGGGTGCTGGGTGCTGGGTGCTGCGGCATTGGAAACCGCTGCCCAGCTGACACTTTTGTCACTTTCCTGATTTCTTGGTCACTGGCTATGGCCAATGTTTACATGTTCTTCCTCTTTTCCTTTCTCCACTTCTCTTCCCCTTTCTCTTTCTTTCTATTGTTCCTTCATACATTCCTTCCCTCCTTCCTTTTGTCTTTCCTTCCTTCCTTCCTGCTTGCCTTTTTATCTTTCTTTACTTTCCTCTTTCAACCCTTCATTCCTTTCTTTCTCCTTTCTTTTTTCTTTTTGTTCTTTTGTGCATTTCTCCCACCCTTCCTTCCTTTTTTCTTTCTTTCATTCCTTCCTGCCTACTGTTCTTTATATAAAATTCTTTCCTTCCTTCCTTCCTTCCTTCCTTCCTTCCTTCCTTCCTTCCTTCCTTCCTTCCTTCCTTCTCTCTCTCTCTCTCTCTCTCTCTCTCTCTCTCGCTCTCTCTCTCTCTCTCTCTCACTCTCTCTCTCTCTCTCTCTCTCTCTCTCTCTTTCAGAGTCCTGGCGATGGCACGAGGGGCCAGGGCCTGAGACACAAAT